>NC_045447.1:73993419-74042212 GCF_002776525.5 Piliocolobus tephrosceles
AAAAAAAATCAGCAATATTGAACACAGAACAATGGAAATTATTTAGTATAGAAATTAAAAGAAAAAAGATAAAGTGAACAGAGTCTAAGAGACCCATGTTACTCCATCAAGCAAAGAAACATTAACATTATGGAAGCCTCAGAAAGAGAAGAGAGATGGAATATTTGGGGTACAGAAAATACTTCAAAAAATGATGGTTGAAAACTTCCCAACATTGGCATTTTAAATTATGTCTTTTTTATTTTAGGGGTAGGGTCTTGCGCTGTCACCCACGCTAGAATGCAGTGTGCAATCATACTTTACTGTAATGTCAAACTCAAGTGATGTTCCCACCTCAGTCTCCCAAAGTGCTGGGACTACCAGCATGTACCACCACACCTGGCTAATATTTTTTAATGATTTTGTTAGGGACAGAGTCTTGGGTTGTTGTCCAGGATGGTTGCAACCAATTTTCATAACATACAAAAATATAAACATCAAATAAACTCCAAGTAAGACAAAAAAGAGAACCACATCAAGACACATTATAACCAAGCTTTCAAAAGACAAAAAGAAACTTGAAAACAACAAGAGGGAACTTGTCTCATACAAGGATCCACAATAAGATTATCCAGATTTCTCATAAGAAGCTGAAGGCCTGAAGGCAATGAGCCAATATATTCAAAGTGCCAAAAGAAAAACAAAACAAAACAAAAAACATCAAAACATCCAAGGAAAAAACTGTCCTTCAAAGGTGACGAAGAAATTAAGATATTCGCAGGTAAACAAAGCTAAAGGAATTTGTTACCATTAGATTTGCCTTGCAAGAAATATCAAAGTGGCCATGAAGGGTGAAATGAAAGGGCAGTGAAAAAGTAACTTGAAGCTTTAGAAAGATTTCACTAAAGGTAGATACATGGGTGATTATAAAATCTTGTATTATTTGGAAAAATAGTTTGTAACTCCACTTTTTGGTTTCTGCATAATTTAAGAGACTAATACGTTTTAAAAACAATTATTACTCTACAAGCTAGCATTATTGTAACTTTAGTTTGTAAATCAATATTTCATACATAATTTAAGAGACTAATGTATTAAGAATAATTATTAGTTTGTGTTTTGGAGCACACAATGTATAAAGACAGAATTTTGTGACACAAACAACTGAAAGCGGTGAGGATGGAGCTGTTAAGGGAGTAAAGTTTTTACATGTTATTCAAGTTAAGATGCCATAAGTTTAAATTAGAGTCTATAATTTTAGGATATTAAATGTAATCTTCATGGTAAGTAAAATAGCTATAGAATATAGACAAAATGAAATGAGAAAGGAATTTAAACACTTCAATACAAAATAATCAACTAAACACAAAAGAAGACAGTAATGCAGAAAACGAGGGACAAAAAAAGCTGCAAGACATGTAGAAAACAAATAATAAAATGACAGAAGGAAGTATTTATTAGTAATTACTTTAAATGAACTAAGCTCTCCAATCGAAAGATAGACATTTGCAGACTGGATTTAAAAAACATAATCCAATTATGTGTTGTCTATAAGACTCACTTGAGATTTAAGGAGCCAAAAATATTAAAAGTAAAAGGACAGAAAATGATACTTCATGCGAGGATTAAACCAAAGACAGCAGAATAGGCTATGCTAATTGTCAGGCCTCTGAGCCCAAGCTAAGCCATCATCTCCCCAGTGACCTGCACGTATACATCCAGATGGCCTGAAGCAATTGAAGATGCACAAAAAAAGTGAAAATAGCCTTAACTGATGACATTCCACCATTGTGATTTATTTCTGTCGCAACCTAACTGATCAATGTACTTTGTAATCTCCCCGGCCCTTAAGAAATTTCTTTATAATCTCCCTCACCCTCAAGAAGGTTCTTTGTAATTCTCCCCACCCTTGAGAATGTACTTTGTGAAATCTGCCCCCTGCACCCAAATCATTGCTTTTAACTCCACTGCCTATCCCAAAACCCATAAGAACTAATGATAATTCCACCACCCTTTGCTGACTCTCTTTTCAGACTCAGCCCGCCTGCACCCAGGTGAAATAAAGAGCCATGTTGCTCACACAAAGCCTGTTCGGTGATCTCTTCACACAGACACGCGAAACACTAATTTCTCACAAAATGGACTTTAAATCAAAAAAGGTACAACAAACAAAAACATATATTAATAAATGGTTCAATACAGCAAGAAGATACAACAAATAACAATTATAAATATTTATGTACCTAATAGACAATCAAAATATATAAAGAAAACTTGACAAAACTGAAGAGGGAAGTAGATAATTCTACATTAATAGTTGGAGATTTCAGTAATCCAATAATGAATAGAACAACCAGAGAGAGGATAAGTCAGAAAACAGAAAACTTGACACAGTAAATCAATTAGATCTAACAAAGATATACATAACACTACCCAAACATACCACACACACATTTATCAAAAGTACACATTAGATATTTTCCAGGATAGATGATATGTTAGGCCATAAATTAAGTCTCAGTAAATTTTAAATGATATATATTGCACAAGATACCTTCTCTGACTACAACAGGATAAAGTTAGAAATCAGCAGAAGTTAAAGAAATAAAACTGAAAAAATTTACAAAATTGTGAAAATTAAATAACACTCTCTTAAGCTATCAATATACAAGAAAGAAATCACAAGAAAAAACAAAAAACTAGAAAATACTTAGGGATAAGTGAAAACCAAAATACAACATACTAAAACTTATAGGACACAGGAAAAGCAGTGCTAAGGGAGAAATTTATAACTATAAACACATTAAGAAATGTACTAGAACAAGAACAAACTGAATCAAAGGCTAGAAGGAAAGAAACAATAAAGAGCGGAGATAAATGAATAAAAAATAGAAAAATAGGCTGGGAGCTGTGGCTCATGTCTGTAATCCTAGCACTTTTGGAGGCCAAGGTAGGTGGATCACTTGAGGTCAGGAGTTTGAGACTGACCTGGCCAACATGGTGAAAACCCACCTCTACTAAAAATACAAAAAATTAGCCAGGCATGGTGGCACATGCCTGTAATCCCAGTAACCCAGGCAGCCGAGGCATAAGAATCTCTTGAAACTAGGAGATGGAGGTTGCAGTGAGCTGACATCATTCTGCTACACTCCAGCCTGGAACTATTAACAATTTTAGTCCAATAAATGGAATAACCCGGATGAAATGAACACATTTCTGGAAACACAAAACCTAACCAGACTACACTGTAGACCTATATAACTTGGAATCAGATTGAATCAGTAGGAAAAAAAAAAAAAATCCCAACAAAGAAAATCCCTAGATCTATTGTCTTCATGAGTGAATGAAGAACAATAATCCTTCTCAAATTTTTCCAAAAAAAAAGATAAGGGGACACTTTCGGATTCTGTGAGATTAACATTACTCTGATACCCAACCCAGATAAAGACACTACAAGAAAACTACAGACCAATATTTCCTATGAATATTAATCCAAAAATTCTCAACCAAACGCTAGCAAACTGAATTCAGAAGTGTATTAAAGGAATTATATACCATGACAAAGTAACATTCATTCTTTGAATGCAAGAATACTTTGACATATGAAAATTTATGAATGTGATACACATTAACAAAATGAAAGGAAAAAGCCACATGATCATTACAATTGATGCAGAAACAGCTTTTAACAAAATTCAACATTATTTCAAATAAAAAATACTCAACAAACTAGGAAAAGAAGAAACCACTTCAACATAATAAAAGCCATATATGAAAACCCTATAATTAACATTATTTTCAACGGTAAAAGACCTACGGCTTAAGAAAGAATGCTTGTTCTTGGTACTTCTGTTTGACAAAGCACTGGAAGTTCTAGCCAGAGCAAACAGGCAAGAAAAATAAATAAAAGGCATCTAACTTGAAAAGGGAAAACTAATCTTATCTTTATTTGCAGATGATATGCTCTTATATGCAGAAAAACCCTGAAGATTCCACACACAAAAGAATATTTGAACTAATAAATGAATTCAGCAAAGTAGCAGGATACAAAATCAACACACAAAAATCAGTTGCATTTCTATATGCTAACAATAAAGAACGTGAAAAGGAAATTATAGAAACAAAGCCATTTACAATAGCATCAAAAAGGATAAAATATTTTGGAATTAACTAGGGTTGTGAAAGACTGGTACAAGGAAAACTATAAAACATTGCTAAGGCCAGGCATGGTGGTTCACGCCTGTAATCCCAGCACTTTGGGAGGCTGAAGTGGGTGGATTACAAGGTCAAAGGATGGAGATACTCCTGGCCAGCATGGTGAAATCCCAACTCTAATAAAAATACAAAAATTAGCTGGGCGTGGTGACACATGCCTGTAATCCTAGCTACCGGGGAGGCTGAGGCAGGAGAATCACTTGAACCCGGGCCACAAAGATTACAGTGAGCCAAGATCGCACCACTGTACTCCAGCCTGGTGCCAGAGTGAGACTCTATCTCAAAAAACAAACAAACAAAAACTCCAAACAAAAGAAAGCATTGCTGAAAGAAATTAAAGACATAAATAAATAAAACACATTCCATGTTCCCAGATTTGAAGGCTGTATTGTGAAGATACCAAAACTACTCAAAGGAATCTATAGATTTATTCCAATCTTTACTAAATTTCCAATAATGTTTTTGCAGAAACAGAAAAACTCATCTTAACATTTATGTGGAATCTCAAGGGACTCTGAATGACAAAAACAATCTTGTAAAAAAGAGCAAACTTGGAGGTGGCACCAAGATGGCCTAATAGGAACAGCTCCAGCCTCCAGCTCTCAGCGTGAGTGACAGACAGAAGACAGGTGATTTCCGCATTTCCAACTGAGGTACCGGGTTCATCTCACTGGGGTGTGTCGGACAGTGGGTGTAGGACAGTGGGTGCAGCCCAACAACCAAGAGCTAAAGAAGGGCGAAGCATCACCTTACCTGGGAAGTGCAAAGGGGAAGGGAATTCCCTTTCCTAGCCAAGGGAAACCATGACACACAACACCTGGAAAATCGGGTCACTCCCACCCTAATACTGCGCTTTACCAAAGGTCTTAGGATTATATCCCATGCCTGGCTTGGAGGGTCCCACACCCACAGAGCCTCCCTCATTGCTAGCACAGCAGTCTGAGATCTAACTGCAATGTAGCAGTGAGGCTGGGGAAGGGGCGCCTGCCATTGCCAGGCTTAAGTAGGTAAACAAAGCGGCCAGGAAGCTCGAATTGGTTGGAGCCCACTGCAGCTCAAGGAGGCCTGCCTGACTCTGTAGACCCCACCTCTGGGGACAGGGCATAGCCAAACAAAAGGCAGCAGAAACCTCTGCAGATTTAAATGTCCCTGTCTGACAGCTTTGAAGAGAGTAGTGATTCTCCCAGCTTGGAGTCTAAGATGTGAGAATGGACAGACTATCTGCTCAAGTGGGTCCCTGACCCCTGAGTAGCCTAACTGGGAAACATCCCCCACTAGGGGCAGACTGACACCTCACACTTCACATGGCCGGGTACACCTCTAAGATGAAGCCTCCAGAGGAACGATCAGACAGCAACATTTGCTGTTCAGCAATATTCACTCTTCTGCAGCCTCTGCTGCTGATACCCAGGCAAACAGGGTCTGGAGTTGACCTCGAGCAAACTCCAACAGATCTGCAGCTGATGATCCTGACTGTTAGAAGGAAAAATAACAAACAGAAAGGACATCCACACCAAAACCCCACCTGTACGTCACCATCATCAAAGACCAAAGGTAGATAAAAACCACAAAGATGGCGGGGAAAGCAGTGCAGAAAAGCTGGAAATTCTAAAAATCAGAGCTCCTCTCCCCTCCAAAGGAACGCAGCTCCTCGCCAGCAATGGAACAAAGCTGGACGGAGAATGACTTTGACGAGTTGAGAGAAGAAGGCTTCAGACAATCAAACTTCTCCATGCTACAGGAGAAATTATGAACCCAGCACAAAGAAACGAAAAACCTTGAAAAAAGATTTGACGAATGGCTAACTAGAATAACCAATGTAGAGAAGTCCTTAAACAACCTGATAGAGATGAAAACCATGACACGAGAACCACATGACAAATGCACAACCTTCAGTAACCAACTGGATCAACTGGAAGAAAGGGTATCAGTGATTAAAGATCAAACGAATGAAATGAAGCAAGAAGACAAGAGAAAAAAAAGTGAAAAGAAATGAACAAAGTCTCCAAGAAATATGGGACTATGTGAAAAGACTAAATCTACATCTGATTGGTGTACCTGAAAGTGACAGGAAGAATGGAACCAAGTTGGAAAACACTCTGCAGGATATTATCCAGGAGAACTTCCCCAAACTAGCAAGGCAGGCTAGCATTCAAACTCAGGAAATACAGAGAACAGCACAAAGATATGCCTCGAGAAGAGCAATTCCAAGACACATAATTGTCAGATTCACCAAAGTTGAAATGAAGGAAAAAATGTTAAGGGCAGCCAAAGAGAAAGGTCGGGTTACCCACAAAGGGAACTCCATCAGACTAACAGTGGATCTCTTGGCAGAAACCCTACAAGCAAGAAGAGAGTGGGGGCAATATTCAACATTCTTAAAGAAAAGAATTTTCAACCCAGAATTTCATATCCAGCCAAACTAAGTTTCATAAGTGAAGGCAAAATAAAATCCTTTACAGACAAGCAAATACTGAGAGATTTTGTCAGCACCAGGCCTGCCCTACAAGAGCTCCTGATGGAAGCACTCAACATGGAAAGGAACAACTGGTACCAGCCACTGGAAAACCATGCCAAAATGTAAAGACCATCAATGCTAGGAAGAAACTGCATGAACTAATGAGCAAAATAATCAGCTAACATCATAATGACAGGATCAAGTTCACACATAACAATATTAACCTTAAATGTAAATGGACTAAATGCCCCAATTAAAAGACACAGACTGGCAAATTGGATAGAGTCAAGACCCATCAGTTTGCTGTATTGAGGAGACCCATCTCACATGCAGAGACACACATAGGCTCAAAATAAAGGGATGGAGGTAGATCTACCAAGCAAACAGAAAACAAAAAAAGACAGGTGTTGCAATCCTAGTCTCTGATAAAGCACACTTTGAACCAACAAAGATCAAAAGAGACAAAGAAGGTCATTACATAATGGTAAAGGGATCATTTCAACAAGAAGAGCTAACTACCCTAAATATATATGCACCCAATACAGGAGCACCCAGATTCATAAAGCAAGTCCTTAGAGACTTACAAAGAGACTTAGACTCCCACACAGTAATAATGGCAGACTTTAACACCCCACTGTCAACATTAGACAGATCAACAAGACAGAAAGTTAACAAGGATATCCAGGAATTGAACTCAACTCTGCACCAAGCGGACCTAATAGACATTTACAGAACTCTCCACCCCAAATCAACAGAATATACATTCTTCTCAGCACCACATTGCACTTGTTCCAAAATTGACAACATAGTTGGAAGTAAAGCACTCCTCAGCAAATGTAAAAGAACAGAAATTATAACAAACTGTCTCTCAGACCACAGTGCAATCAAACTAGAACTCAGGATTAAGAAACTCAATCAAAACCACTCAACTACTTGGAAACTGAACAACCCGCTCCTGAATGACTACTGGTTACATAACGAAATGAAGGCAGAAATAAAGATGTTCTTTGAAACCAATGAGAACCAAGATACAACACACCAGAATCTCTGGGACACATTTAAAGCAGTGTGTAGAGGGAAATTTATAGCACTAAATGCCCACAAGAGAAAGCAGAAAAGACGTAAAATTGACATCCTAAAAAGAACTAGAGGAGCAAGAGCAAACACATTCAAAAGCTAGGAGAGGGCAAGAAATAACTAAGATCAGAGCAGAACTGACAGAGATAGAGACACAAAAAAATCCTTTAAAAATCATTGAATCCAGCAGCCGGTTTTTTGAAAAGAACAAGAAAATTGACAGACCACTAGCAAGACTAACAAAGAAGAAAAGAGAAAAGAACCAAATAGACACATTAAAAAATGATAAAGGGGTGTCACCACTGACCCCACAGAAATACAAACTACCATCAGAAAATACTATAAACACCTCTATGCAAATTAACTAGAAAACCTAGAAGAAATGGGTAAGTTGCTGGACACATACACTTTCCCAAGACTAAACCAGAAAGAAGTTGAATCCCTGAATAGACCAATAACAGGCTCTGAAATTGAGGCAATAATTAATAGCCTCCCAACCAAAAAAAGTCCAGGACCAGACGGATTCACAGCCAAATTCTACCAGAAGTACAAGGAGGAGCTGGAACCATTCCTTCTGAAATTATTCTAATCAATAGAAAAAGAGGGAATCCTCCCTAACTCATTTTATAAGGCCAACATCATCCTAATACCAAAGCCTGGCAGAGACACAACAAAAAAAGAGAGAATTTTAGACCAATATCCCTGATGAACATTGATGCAAAAATCCTCAATAAAATACTGGCAAACTGAATGCAGCAGCACATCAAAAAGCTTATCTACCATGATCAAGTGGGCTTCATCCCTGGGATGCAAGGCTGGTTCAAGATATGCAAATCAATAAACATAATCCAGCATATAAACAGAACCAAAGACAACAACCACATGATTATTTCAATAGATGCAGAAAAGGCCATTGACAATATTCAGCAGCCCTTCATGCTAAAAACTCTCAATAAATTCAGTATTGATGGAATATATCTCAAAATAATAAGAGCTATTTATGACAAACCCACAGCCAATATCATACTGAATGGGCAAAAACTGGAAGCATTCCCCTTGAAAACTGTCACAAGACAGGGATGCCCTCTCTCACCACTCCGATTCAACATAGTGTTGGAAGTTCTGGCCAGGGCAATCAGACAAGAGAAAGAAATCAAGGGTATTCAGTTAGGAAAAGAGGAAGTCAAATTGTCTAATGACATGATTGTATATTTGGAAAACCCCATCGTCTCAGCCCAAAATCTCCTTAAGCTGATAAGCAACTTCAGCAAAGTCTCAGGATACAAAATTAATGTGCAAAAATCACAAGCATTCTTATACATCAGTAACAGACAAACAGAGAGCCAAATCATGAATGAACTCCCATTCACAATTGCTTCAAAGAGAATAAAAGATCTAGGAATCCAACTTACAAGGGATGTGAAGGACCTCTTTAAGGAGAACTACAAACCACTGCTCAATGAAATAAAAAAGGACACAAACAAATGGAAGAACATTCCATGCTCATGGATAGGAAGAATCAATATCATGAAAATGGCCATACTGCTCAAGGTAATTTACAGATTCAATGCCATCCCCATTAAACTACCAATGACTTTCTTCACAGAATTGGAAAAAACTACTTTAAAGTTCATATGGAACCAAAAAAGAACCTACATTGTCAAGACAGTCCTAAGTCAAAAGAACAAAGCTGGAGTCATCATGCTACCTGACTTCAAACTATACTACAAGGCTACAGTAACCAAAACAGCATAGTACTGGTACTAAAACAGAGATATAGACCAATGGAACAGAACAGAGCCCTCAGAAATAATACCACACATCTACAACCATCTGATCTTTGACAAACCTGATAAAAACAAGAAACGGGGAAAGGATTCCCTATTTAATAAATGGT
Organism: Piliocolobus tephrosceles; assembly: GCF_002776525.5. NCBI lineage: Eukaryota > Metazoa > Chordata > Mammalia > Primates > Cercopithecidae > Piliocolobus > Piliocolobus tephrosceles. Next base: position 74,003,046 of record NC_045447.1, read on the forward strand.
GCTGGGAAAATTGGCTAGCCAAAAGTAGAAAGTTGAAACTGGATCCCTTCCTTACACCTTACACAAAAATTAATTCAAGAGGGGTTAGAGACTTAAATGTTAGACCTAAAGCCATAAAAATCTTAGAACAAAACCTAGGCAATACTATTCAGGACATAGGCATGGGCAAGGACTTCATGTTTAAAACACCAAAAGCAATGGCAACAAAAACCAAAATGGACAAATGGGGTCTAATTAAACTAAAGAGCTTCTGCATGCAAAAGAAATTACCATCATAGTGAAAAGGCCACCTACAGAATGGGAGAAAATTTTTGCAATCTACTCATCTGACAAAGGGCTAATATCCAGAACCTACCAATAACTCAAACAAATTTACAAGAAAAAAACAACCCCATCAAAAAGTGGGCAAAGGATATGAACAAACACTTCTCAAAAGAAGACATTTATGCAGCCAACAAACACGTGATAAAATGCTCATCATCACTAGCCATCAGAGAAATGCAAATCAAAACCACACTGAAATACCATCTCACACCAGTTAGAATGGCAATCATTAAAAAGTCAGGAAACAACAGGTGCTGGAGAGGATGTGGAGAAACAGGAACACTTTTACACCATTGGTGGGACTGTAAACTAGTTCAACCATTGTGGAAGACAGTGTGGCAATTCCTCAAGGATCTAGAACTAGAATTACCATTTGACCCAGCCCTCCCATTACTGGGTATATACCCAAAGGATTATAAATCATGCTGTTATAAAGACACATGCACACGTACGTTGATTGCTGCACTATTCACAATAACAAAGACCTGGAACCAACCCAAATGTCCATCAATGACAGACTGGATTAAGAAAATGTGGCACACATACACCATGGAATACTATGCAGCCATAAAAAAAAGATGAGTTTGTGTCCTTTGTAGGGACAAGGATGCAGCTGGAAACCATCATTCTCAGCAAAGTATCACAGGAACAGAAAACCAAACACAGCATGTTCTCACTCATAGGTAGGAATTGAACAATGAGAACACTTGGACACAGGAAGGGGAACATCACACACCGGGGCCTGTTGTGGGGTGGGGGGATGGGGGAGCGATAGCATTAGAAGACATACCTAATGTAAATGACGAGTTAATGGGTGCAGCACACCAACATGGCACATGTGTACATATGTAACAAACCTGCACATTGTGCACATGTAATCTAGAACATAAAGTATAATAATAAAAAAAAAAACTAAATTAAAAAAAGAAAAAGAAAAAAGAGTATTCTTGAAGACAAGAGAAAAAAACATAGCTAGAGAACTCATCCGTCCTCATTTGAAAACATACTACAAAGCTACAATCATCAAAACAATATGGTACTGGCATAAAAACAAACATATATGACTATAGAACAGAACAAAGAGCCCAGAAATAAACCCTCACATATATGGTCTAATGACGTTTTACAAAGGTGCCAAGACCATTCAGTGGGAAAAGAACAGTCTTCAACAAATGGTGCTGGGAAAACTGGATATCCACATATAAAAGAAAAAATACTAGAGTCTTATGTAACACAATGAACAAAAATTAACTCAAAGTTAATAGAAGACTTAAACGTAAGACCTAATGTTATAAAACTCTTAGATAAACAAGGCAAAACATCTACAATAGATTTGGCAACAATTTCTTAGATATGACAGTAAAGGCACTGGCAAAAACAACAAAAATGGACAATTTGGACTTCATTAAAATAAAGTGTCCAAAGGATAATATCAACATACTTATAAAGGTAACCCATAGAGTGGAAGAACAAATTTACAAATTATATACTGATAAGTAATTAATATCTAGAATATATAAAGAACTTTTCAAACTTAACTACCAAAAAAAAAAAAAACCGATTAAAAAATTTACAAAGGACTTGAATAAACATTACTCGAAATAACGTGTATAAAAATGGCCAATAAGCCCTTGAAAAGATGCTCAACATTAATAACGATTAGGGTGGAAGTCAAAACGACAATAAGATACCATCTAACACCCATTAAGATGGCTACTATCAAAATAATAGAAAATAAGAAGTGTTAGCAAGGATGTAGATAAATTAAAACCTTTTGCACTATCAGTGGGAAAATAAAGTGGTGCTCCTGCTTTGGAAAAGAGCATACAATCTAGCAGTTTCACGTCTGGGTATGTACCCAGAAGAACTAAAAGCAGGACCTTGAAAAGTATATGTATACCCAATTTCATACAAGCATTACTCACAATAGCTGAAATATAGAAGCAACCTGTCTTACTCTGTTTTGTGGTGCAATAAAGGAATACCTGAGGCTGAGTAATTTACAAAGAAAATAGGTTTATTTGGCTCGCAATGTAGCTAGCTGTCCAAAAAGCATAGTGCCAGCATCTGTATCTGGTAAAGGCCTCAGGCTGCTTCTACTCATGGCAGAAAGTGAAGGGTAGCCAGTAAGTGCAGAGATGCCATGGCGACAGAGGAAGCAAGAGGAAGCAAGAGGGAGATGGAGGAGGTGCCAGGCCGTTTTCAACAACCAGTTATCCCAGGAACCAACTGAGAACTCACTCACCTGCTTCCAGTGGAGAGCATTAATCTATTTATAGGGTATCTGCCCCCATGAACAGAACACCTCCCAATGGGCCCCACCTCCAACACTGGGGATCAAATTTCAACATGAAGTTTGGGAGGACAAACATCCAAACTATAGCATAACCCAAATGTCCACCTATTTGTCCAGTGAATGAATAGGTAAGCAAAATGTGGTATATACATACAATAGGATATCAGTCAGCCAAAAAAGGAATGAAATTCTGACATATTCTACAATATGGATGAATCTTGGAGATATTATTCTAATTGAGATGATCCAGTAACAAAAAGGCAAATACTGTGATTCCACTTATATTAGGTCCTTAGTCAAGACCATAGAAACAGAAAGTAGAATAGGGATTGATGGTATGGAAGACAGGGGAAAGGGAAGTTTTTGTTTAATAGCATAGCGTTTCAATTTTATAAGATGCAAAGAGTTCTGGATATGGATAGTGGTGATGGTGACACAACATTATGAGTGTACTTAATATCACTGAAGTGTATACTGAAAAATGGTTAAAATGGTAAATTGTATGTTATGTGTATTTACCACAGTTAAAAACTGGAGAAAAACTTCTTGGCATGTCATAGATGCAGGTTCAAATCCTGCCTTCAGCATTTATTAGCTGAACTGATGATAATAAAGTTACTTAATCTGAGCCTTGATTATTTCATCTGTAAAATGGGGATAAAATAATCTGCCCTGTGCATTTATTTTATAATAAAAATGCAGTTGGCCCTTCATATCCACAGGTTGCACATTTGAGAATTCAACCAACTGAAGATCAAAAGTATTTTTCCAAAAAATAAAAATAACATTAAAAATAAAGCAAATAGAAAAATAATACAGTACAACAAAAAATTTATATAATATTGATATAATATTAGGTATTATAACTAATACAGGGATTATTTAAAGTATATAGGAGGTATTTGCATAACTTATATGCAAATACTATACCATTTTATATAAGGGACTTGAGAACTCACAAATTTTGGTATCTGCAGGGTCCTAAAACCAATTCCCTGTACATACCAAGGAATGACTGAAATTTATGCAATATGCATAATAGTTACTATTCATGGGGGATTTATGCTCATTGTTGATAAATATTAGCACTTCCTTCCCATTGAAAAGGCACACATTTAAAAAAACAGTATTTAAGAAGGAAAACAACATTCATCTACAAAACATCTTGTGATAAATTCACAAGCATAGTTTGATTCTCTTTTCTGGCTGTGGGCCACTTTCTTAAGATACAGAGACAATAGGCATTTCTACCAAGTCATGTAGGAATTGCTCTACTGATTTCTTCCTTATTGGATATAAAGTTAATTACTGTGAAATAGACTTGGTTGTGCCATGTTGGTGTTTGTATACTGCTGCATATTGCAGAATGTTTTATAGCTATTAATTATTGTGCTTACAATATCCCTGAGAAATGGACAACTGCAATCTTCTTGGTGCGCTAATTACAACTCTGACACAAAAAGATCATATAACTTGCTAAAGGACATTCACTGAAGACAGTGAAGACTGCACAGTAATGGGGGTCCTAGTTTGTTGAAATAGTTAGAACTACAAAATGTAAATCCAGAAGTCTAGAATCTAATCTCAGCTCTGGCACTCACTGTGTAATCTGGGAAGGTCACATAATTTCTCAGCGTCATCTCCTCATGTGAAAAAGATCAGAAAGACTCAAAGAGATCATGGATACCTAGATTCTAGGACTAGGATAGCTCAAAGTTTCAAATGGGAACATAAATAATTTTATCATTAAAATATATACTTTTGTCATTAATAAGTTGAGACAACACCCATCTGCAACATGTTGGGCTCAGTTCACCAAACAGGAACAAAATGCAAGGTTGAGTTAAACAAGGCTAGATGGAACTCTAGACAACTGTTTAACCTTCAAAAGATAGTTCTGTCTAGGGGACAGGGGAGTTAGAGTAGAGCAATCAGGATGTTTATCTTAGCTCCTCAACTTAATAACTACATAGTTGAGCAACTGACTTAACCTTTCAAAGCCTGTCAAAAGGGCAAGCATTACCACATTCAAATACTCAGATTATCTTCTGTAAAAAGCACCCAGAGATGTGCCTCAAAAAACCCAATAAGTCTGACAATTGATACCAATTGTGTGGGTCCCATATACCAGACATTTTTGCTTGACTGAGGATGAAAAGGTGAGTTAGATAGAGTACTTGCCTTAAAAGAACTTTGTATTAAGAGAGAAATAACTAATACAGATTTGAATATGACAAGAACCTTAAGAGAGATGCAATTAGAATATGATATGGTATTGAGAATACATAGAGTGAAGCGAGAAAGGTTCTTTTGGCATACTAAATATCCAACTTCAGGATTTGAATCTCTCCAGGTAAATGTTTCTCTTGTGCACAAATACCCTCTGTTCCAGATTACTGTGAACCATGAAGAAAGGAGAGTGTTTTAACAGATAAAAATCTAGGAAGAAGGAATTCTAGTGGAGGAAGTGAGGACAAAGGTTTGAAGGCAGGAACAAGTCATCAATCCTTACAGTCAGAAGCATCAAGCCCCAGTATAGATGTCACCTCTCTGTCTCCTCTCAGTCCACCCTCACTTCTTCACAAGGTTCTCAATATCTCTTCTAATTCTCCTATCTCCAACAGGCCAGCATACCACCAGGCATTTTCCAGTTTGCATCTAGATGATACATTATAAATTGTCTTCTTTGCTTTTTACCTCTCCTGGTTTTCAAGAATGGGTTCCAACTCCAAATAAATATTTGTTAGGACTTTTCTCTCAAGTTCTTCCTTTCTCTTACCAGATCACTGGAAGGTGTACAAAATGAAAGATTCCTGCAAAATGTATTTTCTACAAGCTTCCAGAATAATGTCTCCTTAGAGGAATCAAATAAAATCAAGGAAATAACAAATCATGGATTGTTCTTAAAACACTTTATTTAGAAGTGCACCTGTGACGAATATCAAGTTCTAATGTTAAGACAGAGTCTGTAATGAAACAAGGAGGCTTTGACCTATAAAAACTCCTCTGGGTGGACCCACAGCCTACCTGGTTTCTGTGGGTCGATTCAATGTCAGTTCCATTCTTTATGTGCTAAGGATTTTTATTTAAACTCATAGGATATTTTCCAACCTATCCTCAGAAGATACCCAGAAACTAGACAGCCTCAAGACTTCTCTTTCCTGCATCAGCCAGGAATGCCCCATGCGTACATCTGTGCCTGCCTTCACAGACACAGAATGATAACCTACAAATCCAGAATTGTAACGAATAGAGATCATTTGACAATGGGGCTATAAATAGGGTGCTTTAGAACCCAAAGCACATTCAGACTGCTTTTGTCAGCAGAGAGTAAGAAAGGAGGCTTTATTATTATAGCAGAAGCAAATAAACAGGCCTTCCTTGCCAGTAAAGGCAGCACATAATATACTCAGCATGCTTATTGGAGCTGGAGCATAAATCACATGGTCAGTTCTTAATGGCACAGAAAGGACTTTCCCTTATCACAATCATTACAGCAGAAGAGCACACATGGACAGCTCATCACAGGGAAAAAATATTTGGTCATCTATATATTCTTTTGATGCTTTTAGTCAGTGGGCAGGATGGATGCAGACGTGTCTTTACAGTCTTCAGTTGATATTTCTGGGCAAAGGGGAGGGTGTAGGTGAGCAGACAAGATACTGGATAAATCAAAGCAGGGCTTCTGAATATAAAACAATATATTGGACTGTTCTTGGTGACCCAAATAGAATTAGGAGCTCAAGTGAAGCAAAAATGGAAGGATTTCGTATAAGCCAGATGCATCCAAAGAAGAACTAACCTTCACTGAAGATGTACCAGTAGAAGTTGGTTGGTTACTTCATCAAGAATGCTAGATTGGCCAAGGCTGTTATAACGGGGTTTGGGGTAAGAATGGGTGGACTAGATGTTCACTTAAGGCTCCTTCCATCTTCACATGCTCTAAATAATTTCCTTCAGAGTATAAGTTAAATTACAATTCACACGAAGAGCTCATTCCTATTCGTTCAGGAAAATAAGCCTCAGATAGCTTCAAAACTCCCTCATCTATCCATCAGGCAAAGCTGGGCACTTCAGCTCCTCTCACACTCAAAAGCTTGGAATATTTTCTTTCTTTTCTTTATTTCTCTCTCTTTCGGTTTTTCTCTTTTTCTTCGTCTCTTTCTTATGGGTATATAATTTATTTTAATGAAACTCAGTACATATTTACAAAATAAAAAGGAAAAGAAAAGAAAAATAGTTATTACAGCTCACTAAAAAGTAAAACTGAGCACTGTGGGCTGGAGGTGGGATGCCCACCTGGCAGCACACCCACCATGATATGGCATCTGAGGACCTGGAGAAAGAATGGCAAGGAGACAGCAGGCTCAGCCCAGCAATCTCCCGTCTTCCTCCTCAGAGGTTCATTGTACACAGTTTGATTCTGGCATTAAACCTTCTTGTCTTCTCCCTGGTAAGGAAGGTGGTTGGGTATAGTGGGTGATGCCAGAGTTGGGAGAAGAGGGAGTTATAGAGCAGGATGGAAGGAGTAGGAAGGGACCATGAAAGGTAAACTAAAGTGAGTGACTGGGGCATTAAACAGGAGCAATGAGCTTTTCTTTGTAATCCCAGTATCTAGCAGGGGTAGGAGAAGAAGGAAATAGGAGAGGAAAGACAGAAAAGGCTGAGGAAGGGAGATGACTTGTTGACCTTGGAGTTGCCTTTGCTTCCATCATGCAGAGAATTAAGTTCTGGGAAGTCTGTTGGAATTGCAGACCACATTTTGAATGCATGAAGGATGCTTATTATTTAAAGGAATCCTGTGAAAAATTCATCAGAATTACAGGAAGTCACTTTAATATACCGTATTTTGAATGCATGTTATGGTCATCTGTAGAGGCAGAAGGACCTTCACTCAGGTTTTGTTCAGATGTTGTGACTGATGATACCACACACCCCAAGAGAGTATTAAAAGATTGATTACTTACATAACTGAGGTCTGTGGGAGAGCACAGCATTCCTCTCAAGCAGGTCTGAGATAGCTTAAGTGAGCAAGGAAAAGTGACCGCCTGGGTTTTTATTATAGTTAGAAGATAGCACTGAGGTGAGAGCTTTTCATGTCAGGGGCTTCATGGTTTGAATGAAAGGCAGGAGCACCCAGGCTTTCTTATCTGCTTGTCCAAATGTGGGGCACAAAAGGACAATGGAGGGATGAAGCTTCAAAGCTGTCAGTCACACATCAAAAATTGAGTGAGACCCCACATTACAATGCATTTTAGTGACCATCTGCTGTCTTTGCTTTTAGTTAACCCACAATTGAGCCTTTTAGGTTTGGCAGATAGGTACTTGCCTTCCAAAGACCAGGAGTCAAATAGCCTAGACACTGGCTCTTCCTGCACCCTGGAAGCTTGCCTGTAGATACATAGCCTTAACTAAGTCAAGCAGGATACAAAATTTCTGCTGTGTACATCCAACATGATCAATGTCCAGTGTCATCAGGAGCAAACATAGAAGTAGTGGCAAACAGCAGTAGTGGCTTTGGTGCCCTAACCAAAACTTTCTTACCATATGATCTTGGTTATAGGCCTGGGAACCTGCCTCCCTTAATCTCTGCCTCTTTGGTAAGTTTGGTTCCCCAGGCTTTTCATCTGAGAGCCAAATGACATATCCCCACAAATTATTTTTTATTTTTCTGCTTATTACCCGAAGTTAATTTCTTTCCTTTTTCTCTTTTTTTTTTTTTTTTTTTTTTTTTTTTGAGATGGAGTCTCGCTCTGTCCCCCAGGTTGGAGTGCAGCGGTGCAATCTCGGCTCACTGCAAGCTCAGCCTCCTGGGTTCACACCACTCTCCTGCCTCAGCCTCCCAAGTAGCTGGGACTACAGGCGCCCGCCACCACAACCAGTTAAGTTTTTGTATTTTTAGTAGAGATGGGGTTTTACTGTGTTAGCCAGGATGGTCTCGATCTCCTGATCTTGTGATCTGCCCACCTCGGCCTCCCAAAGTTCTGGGATTACAGGCATGAGCCACTGTGCCCGGCCCCAGAGTTAATTTCTATAGCTTACAATGAAGAATCCTAACTAGTTTACTAACCAAGACACGCACACGTGTGCACTCACACATACATGAACTCTGCACATACACTCTGAGCAGGGTTAACACACATACAGTACACATAAGGATAGGTGAAGGAAATAAATAGCCTAACTTTGGCTTTCTGACAAGTTTCTAGCATGTTGCTCAATAATTGAAGTGGCTACACCTCAGAGATATTTTCTAAAAAAATGTATGAAAAATAAAAATTATAAGCCCCTAATTTTGTATTCAGCAATTATAAAACACCATTTGTATTGAAATCATTGACCAGAAATCGTAATTGCAGTTAGTGAGAAATCTTTAGAGAATAAGAAGATGGATGACACAAGTACCTTTGAGAATGCAAAGCACTGGCTGAGTGAATATCCTGACAAAGGCACATCTAAACATAATCTATATCTGGACAATGTGACATTGATTTTATAGGTAGTTTATTTGCCAAAAATGACCAGACTTCTTCTGTAACATTCTGCTCTTTAAGTACAATGTTTTATTATTTCCTATAGAATATAATCCTTAACCTTGAGGCTACAATTACTGCAAAAACGCTTTATATATTTGTTATTGGATATTGTATTTACTCTATGTTTTTATAAGAAATTGTATTTGTTAGAATATGTTTGTTGTAGCAAATTGAATTTAGTCATCTCAGTTGTAATGTACACATCAGTTCTGTGATATTTTGTTATAAATGATTGTGCTAACTTTATGTACTATGCACACATAAATGCCTTGAAGTTACTCCCTAGTCAAAGAGCATTATGACCCTTGTCTCAGCTTTATTCCTGCATCCCAGTTTCAGAAGACCAAGCTTTTAGTTCTAAAAAGACTTATTTATAGAGGGATTTATAAAGCTTCTTTCATTCCAAGAAAACAGGAGTACTTCCTTCTAATTATAAGTAGTAAGAAGTTAGGCTTATTTATACATATAGATATAATTATGATGGAGTTACCTAAAACTGGATATCACTACTTCTATAAACTGGCATATTTTTATTATTCTAGGGACAAAAGCAAAATGTACCTTTAGGGCAGATTTTTTTAAAGATGTGTTTTGTTTGGCTCTCAGGTCACCGAATGTAAAGTTCCTATTCCATAATGGATGATGAATATAATCACATAAAAGGATTGTCTTCTTTGTAAGGAGAGTTGTTATCTTTGATTTATTGTGTTACCTGATACTGACTGCTTAATGGAGAGGAGATCAACTGGTTTTTTCCTTTGAAACTGGTTAAGCTAGGTCCACCAAGCCTATTTGCTCTTGTTCCTGGGCATGCGCTTAAGCTGCATTTCCCAGATTCCCTTGCAGCTAGGTATCGTCATGTGACTGAATTCTAGCCAATGGAAGATGAAAGAGTAATGTTCCAGGCCCAATTCATAAATATCTCCCAAATAGGACTCTCTGTGCTCCTTCATTTTCCTATGGCTTGATGCAGATGAGAACAGTCTCCTTGGAAACAATATTTTGAAGATGGCAGAGTCTCAAGGTAGAAGAGTCTGGATCCCTGAATTGCTGCATGAAGATCTACTTTCCAAGTACAAAAATCCACCTTGAACCTTATGTGAGTGGTAAATAAAAGTCCATCACATTTGAGCCATTATACATTTCTAGCTCAGCTTGCAGAGTCGAGTGGCTTTTGCAATATATTATATAGTAGAGACTGGGGAGATATATGGTCTACAGAATGATGGTGTAGAGGAATATGGCTTGACGATTTGGGGTGCAATGATCTATAGTGTTCAGTTTAAAATGTTCTTTTCCGCTTTGTAATTACCTTCTATACTGTTAATATTATAAGCTGGTCTTAGATATATTTTGGGGGAAATAGTAAGGGAACTATTTCAACTTTGTTTCAACAACTGAGGTAGATGACAGAAAGAAATTTCAGAAAAACAGTAGCAGTCCAGAGTAAGATGCTGTCTATGGAAATAAGAAATATTTGTGACAAATGAAAATATTCCCTGAGAAGTTCTCATAAAGGCATAGGCATAATCACATGATAAAAGCTGTAGCCATCTGACTTGGTCCTCAATTATTTCTTAATTTAAAGGAGAGTAGCTCCTGAAGGTTGGCAAAATTAGGATCTCTCAGTTATTGTATTAGTCTGTTCTCTGGCTGCTGTAAAGAAACACTTGAGATTGGGTAATTTATAAACAAAAAAGATTTAGTTGGCTCATGGTTCCACAGGCTGTACAGGAAGCATAATGGCTTCTGCAGAGGCCTCAGAAAACTTTCAATCGTGGTGGAAGGTGAAGGAGAAGCAGGAATGTTTTACATGGCCAGGGGAGGAGGAAGGAGAGAGTGAGAAGGTGCCATACACTTTTAAACAACCAGATCTTGTAAGAACTCTATCATGAGAACAGCATCAAATGGGGGAATCTGCTCCCATGATCCCACTAGGCTCCACCTCCAACAATAGGGATTACAATTTGACATGAGATTTGGGCAGGGACACTATATAACTGTATCAATCTATAGTTGTACACATGAGGCAAAGTAATATTTCAAAGTATGCATTGCCAGGGTAATTTGGCCTGACTTACCATAGCTGCAGACCCCTGGTCACATAGCATATAAACAAAGGCACATTTGCAGTATAGACAACCCCCACAGAAAGGCCACATACTAAGCATCTAAATTCAAAAAGAACCAACATAGTATGGGTCAGAAGTGATTTTTTTCCAGAGAAGCTAACAAGAAAATATCACTTTCTTTCTGACCCAGAGGAGCTCATAGAGGGAGAAGCTGTACAGGAATGTGTCTTGCTCATTTTTCATACAAGTAGAATAATTTGAGAAGAATGGTAGAGAATAACCAAGAAATGTGGGTGCCTCTAGAGTAAACAGATTGGTGCCCTGCTTCCCTTATGAAATGTTGAAACTTTTGTGTGTGTGTTTTTTTAAAGAGTTGAAGTTGGCAAATATGCCTTGGTGATGACAGAGATCAATAGAGATGGTGACAGGCATATCTTGGCATCAGAGAAGGCTAAGACCACCACGAGAAAAGGCTTTTCTTGAGAGACAGCCTGAGGGCCTTCTTGGGGGTTGCCTTCGCTGGGCCAGGAAGAACTCTACATCAAGACGTATGAGTAGACTGTCAATCTGGGGACTGAAGAAGGACATGGCTGCAGTTTACCAAAGATGGCCAATATCAAGGAGTCGAGGGAGTACCGAAAGAACGACTGCAACCAATCACTACCTTCTGGAGCAAGCATTAGGCATTCCAAGGGGCAAAAACTATGTTGCATCAGTGACCTCCAGGAAGTGGACCAATTCCTCTCTACAATCATTTCTGGGCCACTGCCAATGCCTTTTAGGAATCTGGATGGGAATCTGGATGAGGACACTCTGAGGAGGAATTGGGTTTGGAGAGACTGATTGGAACTAAATCATAAGCCAAAAATAACTGAGTTATTATTGAATAGCCTTAAAGAAACTGTAAAATAAATTAATGCTTTACTATTAAAGAAATAGGGATTGGCAAACTGCTGTTATTTAAAATTATCATTATAAATTAAGTTCTAGGTTACATGTGTACAACGTGCAGGTTACATATGTATACATGTGCCATGTTGGTATGCTGTACCCATTAACTTATCATTTACATTAGGTATTTCTCCCAATGCTATCCCTCCGCCATCGCCCACCCCCCAACAGACCCTGGTCTGTGATGTTCCTGGCCCTGTGTCCAAGTGTTCTCATTGTTCAATTCCCACCTATGAGTGAGAACATGCAGTGTTTGGTTTTCTGTCCTTGCACTAGTTTGCTGAGAATGATGGTTTCCAGCTTCATCCATGTCCCTACAGAGGACATGAACCCATCCTTTTTTGTGGCTGCATAGTATTCCATGGTGTATATGGGCCACATTTTCTTAATCCAGTCTGTCACTGATGGACATTTGGGTTGATTCCAAGTCTTTGCTATTGTGAATAGTGCTACAATAAATGTACGTGTGCATGTGTCTTTATAGCAGCATGATTTATAAACCTTTGGGTATATACCCAGTAATGGGATGGCTGGGTCAAATAGTATTTCTAGTTCTAGATCCTTGAGGAATCGCCACACTGTCTTCCACAATGGTTGAACCAGTTTACAGTCCCACCAACAGTGTAAAACAGTAAAATTCCTATTTCTCCACATCCTCTCCAGCACCTGTTGCTTCCTGACTTTTTAATGATTGCCATTCTAACTGGTGTGAGATGGTACCTCATTGTGGTTTTGATTTGCATTTCTCTGATGGCCAGTGATGATCAGCATTTTTTCATGTGTATTTTGGCAGCACGAATATCTTCTTTTGATAAGTGTAGGTTGTGGATATTAGCCCTTTGTCAGATGGGTAGATTGCAAAAATTTTCTCCCATTCTGTAGGTAGCCTGTTCACGCTGATGATAGTTTCTTTTGCTGTGCAGAAGCATTTTAGTGTAATTAGATCCCATTTGTCAATTTTGGCTTTTGTTGCCATTGCTTTTGGTGTTTTAGTCATGAAGTCCTCGCCCATGCTGGGTTTTTTTTTTTTTTTTTTTTTTTTTTTTTTTTTTTTTTTTTTTTTTTTGTATTCCAGCCTTATGATGCAAGGGTCAGACTTTCTGTTTAAAGTCAGAGAGCTGAGTTAGATAACAAAAGGGTGACTTTTTTTTTTTTTGAAACGGGGAATTTTCTAGAAGCTTGGGTAAAAGCTAGACTATAAATGAGCGGTATGTGTATGTAGGGATGAGTGAATGAAGATCTGCAGAAGGACAGCCTAGAAAGAAGAGAGACCTCTCAGACCCAGGCAGCAAAGACTGCCCATTCCTGGAGTGGGTAAGCATATGAGAAAGTCAAATTTTTAATATCCTTCCCTTTCTCTCATTCTCTATTTTATTCCTTTCCCCCTGTATCTCTTTATATTTTCCAACAGGATAGACATCTCAAGACCTGCACTCCAATTGTTAAACTAGATGACCTCATCTGTTTCTTGCTTTCTCATGCAGCTGACTTCAACCTTTCAGATTGCTTGCAGTCTTCCTCTTTGTCGTTTCATCCTCAAGAACACTAGGAGCAATGTCACCAATTTCCCAATTAACCTAGCAAAGCCATAAAAACCTCCACTTGAATGAATTTCCCCATTTAAAAACTCTATCAATAGAAAACACACCATTCCTCAGCTCAGGTGGAACTCTTACTAAGCAATCCTGAGAAGTTACTGTTTGGAGATACAACTGGCAATGCCAAAGGAAGCATTTCAAACTCTCAGGCATTAACTCCCAGAACCTGGGAGTCATTTTAGAGAAATCTCGGTGATGGAACTGCACAGCAGTGCTGAGGTGGACGGGGAAAGGGGTCCCTCTCCTCAGTCTCTTCACCCGAAGAAATGACAAGGAAAGATAATAGAGACAATGTCAGTTTTGAAAAGAAGCCTGTGGCCATAGAATATGACAGCAAGGTCAACATACTCTGCCCAAATGAAAAGGCCTGTTCTCAACAACAATCCTTTCTGTCCCCTTAAGGTTCATCTTAGATGCCACCATAAAGCCATGCTGAGTCTCCATTTAAATATATCCTAATCAGAATTCTTTTCTGCTGGATATCTTAAAATTTGTAATGTGTTAATAGGTTATCTCTCAACATCCTTAAAAATGCTGAGACACACAAAAAAAAACTGATTAAAAATCTATTGGAGAGGGCAGAGGAGGGAGTAAATATGCAGCTTTTCTTAATCCCAAATTTATTTGACCTGAGAATCCATATGGAACTCTGATTAGTATCTTGAAGAAGTCTAGTGCTCTAAGGCATATAGCTTGGGAAATAATTGATAAATATAAAATTCTCAAGGGAAAGAATACATCCAAAAGCTTGATTGCAGCATTTCCCAAAGAACGCCTCTTGAAATCTTATCTGTGCATACTATTTCTCTATAAAATGATTCTATGCTTATAGAGGTTTGGGTTAAACTGCCCTATTTGAAGTTATATGGCCTTTTTTGTCCCCCTCAATTCTTATGGATTAATCTGTATCTTTTTATCTTGCCATATTATCTGTGCAATGTAATAACTTGGTGTTTCTGCTAGCCGTAGAAGTTTTACATGTAATTCCTTCCTGTAGTCCCCTTTTCCTCAATAACACCTTGCACACAGTAGGTGCTCAATAAATGTTTGTTGAATGAAATAGAAAATAAAATGGGAGCTGCTAGTTGGCAACAAAATAGAGTCCTCAGTAGCAGAGAGATTGGACTGCTATACCTACCCTGATGACAGGTACATAGTAGTCAACAGAACCCTGCCATTCAAAACTCTTTTAAAAGCCATAATCTGTTCTGTCACTTCCTCTGAGGTTTGCATTCTGCATATACCTGGGGACAAAGAGCAAAACCCTTTGACTGAGATTAAATGATGTCCAGAGGATAAAATCAAGCTTCTGGGATGTTGTCCAAGACTGGCCTCACATGCAGGGTTTTGCCTTGAGGACTGGCAGCAGTATCTCCTCTATAGAGATAATTGATCCTTAGCCCAGTGAGCAGATGTTACTGAAAAGATGATGTGTGTAGCAATGGAGTGCCCCCAGCCCTTGATAGTTTCCATGGTGGTTTCAACAGCAAACTAAAGAAGCTGGCACTAGCGGGCAGCCATTATCTGCTTGTCTGCATCACTCTTGTGCTGACAAAGCTACCTCACTTAACATGGTAAAACTTTAAACAGGAAAACATTATTACTTTACCCTGGTGTAGGCTCGTTGTTTCACTGTTCAACTTGTGGTTGTGAAAAGGATAAAGAGCAGTTAGCCTGGTTGGTGATTACTTTGTCCAGGAGTCAACATTTTCCTACACATCCTGACTCTTATTATTTCCAACTATCAAGTTTTTGTGAAGAGAAGAGACGGCAAGTATTGATGAATTCATTAATAAATGCATTCTTTGGTTTATTTAGCAACATTTAATGGATATCTACTATGTTGTAAGAATTGCCAGATTGACTTGCACAAGCCTTACAGTCATAAAAAGCCTTGACAAGCATTTGCACTTTACCTCTGGACATTACATGTTTCTGCCTATCACTTTCTCTGCTATTCTTTATTCCTTAGCTTTCCAGTTTCTTGTGCCCACTTTGGCTGCATACCTCAGCTTCTACTCTCCTTCTAACTAGTTGGTTTGTATATTCAGTCAGGGTTTCAGAGAAATAGAGCCAAGAAGGGGGGGGGGGTGTGTGTGCGTGTGTTTGTGTGTGTGTGTGCGTGTGTGTACATAAAGATATTTACTTTAAGGAATTGGCTCACATGATTCTAGGGGCTGAAAAGTCTGAAATCTGTAGAGCGAAGAGGCAGGCTGGAAACTCAAGCAGGAACTGATTTTGCAGTCTTGAGTGTGAAATTTGTAGAGCAGCAAGCTGGAAACTGAGAATTCTATGTTATTGTCTGAAAGTAGAATTTTTTCTTCTCCAGGAAATGTCAATTTTTGCTCTTCAAGCTTTCACTTTTGGATGAGTTGCACCCACATTATCAAAGGTAATCTCTTTTACTTAAAGTCCATTGATTGTCGATGTACATCATCACCATAAAATACCCCAATAGCAATATCTAGGTTAGTGTTTCACCAAACAATCGTGTACCATAGCCATGTTTACATATAAAATTTAACCATCACAGTTTGATATCCTAAATTCAGTCTTATTTTACCTTGGTGATAATTTAGGATATGACTTTCAGGTCCTGCACACTGGTTCCACATCTTTAAGCTACCACCCTAATGTCATGTTTGGGAGTGTGGAGACAATCTGAAATTGGCATTGTGTATCTGAAAGGGATTTGGACCCAGTCCTGAAGGAACTTCTGATTTAGGTAAAGATACATCACATTGAATAAATTTATTTGATTATAAGTCTAAGTATTTGTAATGGGTAGGTCAATGCAAAATGCTAGAGTAGCATTAGTAGGAGGAGGAGGCATTAATTCCATCAGTTGGAAGGTGAAAGAAAGAAAATTTATGAGTTGAAATTATGCTGTATCTTGAAGAATACGGTAAATTCTCAACATCATCAATAGGTTCTTGGAAATTGTGACTTTAAGCTAAACAAAATATAACAAAACCAAGTTTTAAAAATCAATCTTACAATGAAACAACCTTGAATGACATGACATTATACAAGAACTTAAAGTATGTTGTTTTGCCTAAAGTCCAAGTATCTAAGAACCTATGGATGATGTTAAATGAGGACTTCACTGTACAATGAAGAATTCATTGGTGGATGAGGTAAAGAAACAGCAAGATAATATTCTGGGTAGAGGAAATTGCAAGAATAATGTCATGGGTGGAATACTGTGGAGTCCAGTCGCTTGCCTATCTGAAGAGGAGGAGCAAGTAAAGTGGTCAGAGAGAAGGTAGGAAAAGAGGGTTGGGAACCATCTGAGAGGGGCTTTAGATACCATAACTATTGGGGGTCACATTACCCTATAGGCAACAAAAAGGCAAAAGGCTTCATGCAAATTAGGAACAGATTGTGAAGGCCTCTGAAATATGGGGTATGAGAACTTGTAGGTGACACTCTCAGAAAGATAATGTAGCAAAGAGGAAGGAGGCAGCCTTCCCAGACGGCTGCTCCATCTGATTTTCTTAGGTTGAATTTCATTATC
Source organism: Piliocolobus tephrosceles (assembly GCF_002776525.5). Taxonomy (NCBI): domain Eukaryota; kingdom Metazoa; phylum Chordata; class Mammalia; order Primates; family Cercopithecidae; genus Piliocolobus; species Piliocolobus tephrosceles. Next base: position 74,020,340 of record NC_045447.1, read on the forward strand.
ACATTATTGTAAGTAAACATGAGGATCAGCTAGCACCTTCTCCCAGCAACCCTGTTCTCCTTCACCAGGGGGCCAAAAGCAGCTTGGCCTAATTTCTAATTTGTCACCTGTTGAGATTTGTAGATTCACCTCATCCACATCCTCATTAACGTTAAACACAAATGCCTTGGGATTTTTATGGCTGGCATAAACTTTGTGACTGCCCAGGAGATGAGCTTGAGTTTGTGAGTTGCCCCCAACTCGCCCACCCCTGTGAAACCTCGAGGTAATCAACTCAGTTTGTAGAAAAGAAACTGATTCTTTTCAGTAAAAAAGGCTTTATTTAATTTATTTTCTGTGCTGATGCAGCACAGACAGAAATTAATTATAACTTTCTCAGATATATGTGGTTACATAACACAGGCAAATATTAAAACACCTTTTTTCCCCCAAGATAAACTACCTGGAGGCTAGAATCAATACTAATGCCAAGTGAGGTTGTATTGTGCCTACTTAAGGTGTTAACACAGAACATTTCTGAGAGTGTGAACTTCAGGAAATGGACCCTGGGGGCTGAGTACATGTGAAGTAGTGTAAATGAGGAAATAAATAATTACTTGTCTAACCTGCTCCCTTTGTTCTGCTAATCTAGAATATGGACTTGGTGCCTTGCTCATAAACTTCTGAATTTAGGATGGAAGAGTCATTGAAATGCTTCAAGATATAACACTGTTTCTCAACTTTCTTCAGAAGACCTCAGAATGGAGGAATTGTCATTTTTCTCTTACCCAGCCCAGGATCAATCAACCTCTCTTTTTTCACTTGCTTTAGGCCTTAAAAAATTTTTTTTAAATATACAAATGAGTACTTCCCAATCTACAGAACACTCTGTATAATCACCTCAATGTTACTGATGGCCATAATACATAATTCAACTGGAGATCCCACGTCATTAAAATGGGGTTCAAGAGGACAGGTGAGAAACTCCAGACTCATCACTAAATTTTCTGACTGCATAGTCCACCTATTTTATGTAACATCCCCCGATTAGAAGGATAGTGGTTTTAGAAAAAGGGACCTATTGCAATTGCTCTAAATAATGGCTCACTTTCAATTCCTCAAGCCACATAATGAAAGCTAAGACCAGTTTTAAAAGATGAAGTACTCTGAGACCAAGACTATGTAACTCATAGGAAAGTTTCCAAAAAAGGAACACTTTTGTAATATACTTAATTTCCTACCGAACAACATAAGGCCTTCCCTATCCTTCCGCCCTTTACTTCCACTAACAGAACTTAGCTACACTTCTGTCCACTGTCTTTTTCTGGGATAGCCTCATAGGTGATTTGCTGAATGAAGGATTGCCCACAGAGCATAGTTCATATTGAAGGAGTACCAATTAACTCAGCATTACCGAAGGCTCAGTTTGTCCTCCTTTCTCTATTTTGTTCTCAAAGATTAGAGAAGACTTAGAAATACAAGCCCTACCTCCAAAGAGATATTTCAGTGAGCCACTTAGATACAAATATAGTTTCCTTTCTAAAAATTACTTCTACTTATAATAATTTCCAGAATAATCTTTGTCATTTCCATGTATCTATTTGCATGTGGTTTTTCTCCAGAAGACAGGATGTAAAATTACCTTTCTATAAATTACAGTTTATGGGAAATGCAGGTAACTGTTCCTTGGTAGTAGCTGCAGTAGATGTTTATACTGATGATGGCCAATCAATCACACTTTTGAGTATCTACAACCTTGTGTAATCCCCTCCACCATAGACTCTGGGCTTGGCTGGGTGGCTAATTTGATGTCTGCAAATGTGATACTTGGAATATTACTATCACCTTGTGAAGAAACTGTCTAGTATCCAAGGATGAAAGACCACACAAAGAGAAAGTCCTGATGTTAATTCACTTCTTCAAAGAAGCAGATGCCAGGATGGGATCAGATGTGCATAGCTTTTGTTGGGGAAGGAGGGAATAAGGGGAGGGAACCAGAAGAGACAGGGAGAGGTACCACACTGTGAGGACACCTGACCCCTGTGAAGGGGAGGAGGGAGGAAGGAGTGTTGGATGGGTAGAGTTTGGGCTGTCTGCTATTCTAAGAAAGTTTCGGCTGTGCTTATGGGGAGTCCTGGAGCCAAAGTTGCCTGTCTCACAGATAGTTTGTCTTCCTTCACATGCTGTGCCTAGTCACTGACTGAGAGCAGTGTGGCTTCCATGTGAACAGACACTGGACACATAGCCAGCAGCTGGAGCTGGAGCTCAGGTTCATTACCCTCCCCTAAGCAGATATCTGAGTGGCCTATTCTCATGGCCACCACAGTTACCAACAGTTCTCAAGCATCAACATTCCTCAGTTCCTAGTACCAGAGAAAGACTGATGTTTTTCCCCTAGTTTTAGTGGAAATAATCCAGTATAAGTATCTAAGTGGCCCAGCTTGATTTGGTACCAATGCCTGGTCTAATCAGCTATGTCCAGAGAGGCAGTGCCATATGCGGTCACAGAGGCATGGCAAGGGGAGTACACTGTATGTGTTGGGGAGACTGTTCCTAGAGGAGAGGGACTTATTGTGAACCAATAAGTTATTTATTGGTAACTTATTGAACCAATAACTTATTTATTCACTCTTAATGAGAATAAAAGGAATAAACAGATGTAGCAGAAGGACTCCTGCCCACACCACCTGTGTACATGCCTCAGCTGTTGAGGGATCCCTAGTATGAGATTTAGAAATACGGTCAGGATATGAGCTACTAGCTATGACAATAGTCCTTGAAGCCTTTCTAAGCTCCCACTTCAGGATAAACCATTTCTTCCCTAAATGAATAGTGGTTTCCACTGGTTCCACTATCCTTTACATGAGGATTAAATGAGTTAATACATTTAAGGAGCTTAGAACAGAGCTGGACCTAGGGCAAGTAATTACTTAATAAATGTTAGCTAAAATGATCACTGTTACTATTATTAAAGTCAGTGGTATGCATATCAGTCTCCTTCACTAGACTGCCTGTCCCTTACAATCAGATACTGTTTCCTGGACATTTTAGCACACTGCAGAGTAAGTGAGTCTCACAACAAATGCCTGGCAAATTGAATCAAATCTACCTTTCAAGATGGCTCTCAGGATAGAGGGTTTGAAACGCTGGAGAGCCCCCACTCTACAACAACGTGCAAGCTTTTGTTCTGCAGTCAGGTCTTAATTATCCATTTGTGGAGTTTCCACTTCTTGAATTAGCCACAGCACATGTTTTAATCCCTTGTCACCAAAATGCTTCTGGGACTCTGCCCTGAATTGGGATCAGTTGGGAAAGGAAAAGCAATTTTAGTAATTAGCCCATGCAGAACATGATCAAAAAGGTTAATTTTCTACTCCCAAAAGCACGCAATGCAGACAGAAATGATTTTTAGATTCTCCACCCTTTCCTCTCCCTTGCATTGATATGAACGATTGAAGCTTTCCTATACAAATCACAATTATTGTTTAATTGATGAAAATGTGGGAAGTGATGATCTCTAGGTGGTAGGATGAGATAATTTTTATTTTTCAATGGTGCTGATACATTTTTTTTAAATGACAATATTCTCTTTGTAGACCAAGAAAACTCACTCTTTCCCTCTACCTAATCACTGTTTAATTTAGGGTAAATTTCATGGTGTTCATAAAAATTCCAGAATAGATTATTTAAAATTAAATAAACCACTCCATGACCTTGGTTAAGTTGTTTAGCTCCTCGGAGTCTCAATTTTTCTCATATGTAGAGTGGAAACAAAATAATTAACTGAAAAGTCTGCTGTGAGAAATCAATGGCACACAGCACAGCACATAGTTCATGTTCTTTAAATGCTTTAATTTCCTTTTTAAAAAATACTGAGTGACTGTGAAAAGCGTACGCCTCCTCAGAGAAAACTCACGTGTGTCAGCCATGAAACTGATAAAAAAGATCATACGAGACGCACAAACTGTAGCTTTCTACGCAGCCTTCACTGATGTGTTTTTGTAAATGTAGTGTCTGCAGTGTGTGATACTTGTGACTCAGGGTTATTGTTAAAGGTTCTTATTCTTAAACAATGTGTCCTAGGGGCAATTGCCAAGGGAAAAATAGGTTTGTCCCACGCCTACTCTGCCTCATCCTGTGGCTTCTGAAGGGAATGGAAAGTGGCTCTCCAAGCCCTATAAATTTAGAGTGTTATGGAAAACATCAATTTTACCTCTATGGAGACTAATAATAAAGACTGGTGAGAAAATACCCCAGAACAGAGGAATTATTTTATGTACTGAAAGAATGCTGAGGCAGTCAATGGAAGTGAATCAGACGATGTTAGAAGATGACAACAGCAGCTTCCAACACTAACAATAATATGATGAACCTCCCGCCTGAGCAACTGTTGAGTGATGACCATGAGCCATGCACTAAGTCAAGAATTTTACATGGATTATTTGACAAGAGCCCAACAAAGTGTCTACTATTGCAATGGAATGAATGTTTGTGTCTCCCAAATTCATATGTTGAAACCCTAATCCCAATGTGATAATATTAGGAGGTGGGACTTTCAATGGGTAATTAGGTCATGAGGGTGGAACTCTCATAACTGGGATTAGTGTCCTTATAAGAAGAGGTTGAGAACTAGCTACGTCTCTTCCACCAAGGAGGACGCAGCAATAAGACTGTGTCTGCAACATGGAAGAGGACTCTCACTAGAACAGATCATGCTGACGCTCTGCTCAGACTTTCCAGCCTTCAGAACTGTGAGAAATAAATTTATGTTGTTAAGCCACCCAATCTATGGCACTTAGCTCAAACTGACTAAGACAACCATCATGCCCTTTGCAGATGAGGAAACTTAAGTTTTCAAAAGAATGACAACCCTAAGATTATGCAACTAGTAAATATCTGGGGTCACATTTGTCTGGTTTGGGAACCACTATAGTAGAGGAACTGCATAGGCCTTGGATGCCTAATAAGAGGCACTGGCTTAGGACACAAGAATGACTCCATAGGGGAGAGATAGAGTGTCCCAAGTTGGAGGAGGAAGATAGCTTTTATTCAGAGCCATGCACTACACCTCTAGTAACTAGGCATGATCTGGGTAGCTATTTCTGGAGGTAATTAAAAAGACTGTGAAAGTCTCCTACAGGAGAATATTATGGCAGGTGGGTCTGGAGTTAGGCAGCAATCTGATTAGACCTGAGATGTAATACATTCTTTTGGAAGCTTCATTTGCAAAATCTGTTCATGCTTGGTTTGTTTACTGGAGGTGGCTTAAAGTGGCCTGTAATCATTCTCCAAGCCTGACATTAGCAAAAACTGAATGGTTTAAACAAAAATAAATTTATTTCCTTAAAGTTCTGGAGGTTGCAAATCCAAGGTCAACATGCTAGTAGAGTTGTTTTTTTCTGAGAGCCATAATGGCAGGATCTGTTTCAGGCCTGTGTCCTTGGTTTGTAGATGGCAGGCTTCTCACTGCAATGTCCTCACAAAGGCATTTCTGTGCACATGTGCCCCTGCTGTTTCACTCTCTTCTTACAAGGACACCAGTCACATTGAATTAGGACTCCATCTTAACTGCCTCATTTAAACTCAATCACATATTTAAAGACCCTGTCTCTAAAGACAATTACATTCTGAGATACTGAGAGTTGGGGAATCAACATATGCATTCTGAGGGGCTTTCGTTCAGTCCATAACATTGTCTGACAGAAATAATTAGGGAAACGGGCACTAGGTATGTGTAAGTTGTGCCCTGTGTCATTCCAGTTGTATAATGCTGCAGCCATTGGGAGCACCATCCCTTGGGGCTGCTTCAAAACTCTCTCCCTCTCAGATCCCATCTGTGCATTGAAAATCGACTGTAATGAGAGGATGTACTAGAAACCAATTTATGCCAGAGTCTTCTAAAAGCCCCCCAAAAGCCATAATGAAGAAAAAAACTGTGATATATTGAAGCAGACTCAATCTAGCAGTGGCTTGAGGCCAGTAGTGTCCCAGGTAATACAGAACTTGAATTCAGCCCAATACCATCACCTGGATGGTGTTTGTGTGCTCAGGCAAAAAATTGGCTAAGTGTGCGTAATTTAGAAGAATGATTTCAGTAAACTCTAAAATACTAAGCAACTCTGCATGACCAAGCACAACCTAGAGGTTGCAACCTCCCTCTTTTTGAATAACCCCCGACTGCCTCTGCACTATGAAAAATTAGGGCCAGTGACTAGAGTAATTAGTGAGAATCTATACTCAGGGATGCCACCTGAACCTGCCAAAGACAAACTCAGTGCTGCCTGAGCACAATTTAGTCCACATAGACTCTTCTGTGGCAGGTGTAGAGACTCTGTGAGGACTTAAATATCCTGGGGCATTTTGTAAGTGATCATTATGTTCAGGCTTCAAGCTAGCAAAATCTAGGTGCAATATTTATGTGATAACATCTCTCATCACATGCTAGTAAAGCCTGGGCATATGAAGATTATAATTAGCAAAGGCAAAGTTTCTTTCAGTTTCATTCATGGTTTCCCTTAGGAGAAAAGATTTCTCCTTTCTCAATTGTTCTTGTGTTCCATCAGAAATTAATTTTCCTTTTGTTGCTATACCTTAAGTCCAGGAGATTCAACTTAGGCAGTTAGGACAAGATTATTGCAAAATAAGTGTCATGGCAAAGAGTAAAGAAGAACCCTGAGTCTAGGAACCTTGGGCCTTTTGGAGGACTCCTAAGAATCTGGTAAATGGAAAGAATAAAGTACTGTAATCTAATACTTCATAGGTACTGAGCAAGTGCTTGGAATAAGATAAGTACAGCATGAATGTTAGTTTTGTGATACCATGTACCCATACTGCCTTTTCAACCGCCACAGGACCTCAAGACCTAAGATTTTACCAGCTGGTAGTAAGATATGTCAAACCGAACTTATTATCTTCTACAGTGAAGCTTCCCATATACTGGCTAATGGAGAAATCAGAATTTGAACCTAGGCATATGATGCTGAAATTCACACGGTTGTTATCCTACACTGACTGTCCAGCTTAGTTAGCTTCCTTGTATCCCAGCTTCTTGGTTTTTTTCTATTTCCTCAGCTTGGGGAATGAATGGAGGTCCACCCTTTTGGAACTCAGCCAGTAAAAAGGAGACTATATTAAGTGGCAAACGAATGGTACAGACAAGTTCCTCAGAAAGCAAAGGAAATGTGTTTTTTAAGGCCACAGCTTTGTTTTGTTTTGTTTCCTGCAGGGTCTCAAAAATGAGCTCTCAGCTCCTCAGGTCTGCAAGAGATTTCTTTCATTCCTAAACTTTCCATAGACTTCTGATTTATTATGTGTGTTCTCTGCAGATTGTCACAGAACAAGAAACTTGCCTAACCAAACATAATGGAGGCACCAGACCTCAGCTGACATTATTGGGGAGCATCGGCTTGCCTGCTATGGGGTGTGGACAGTCATCCAGAGAAGAAAAAAAAATAATATAAAGGAGGAGGGAAGCAGACTCCAAAGAGAGGAGCAATCTGGCTGGAATTGCAGTTCTGAGAACGATTTCCTTCCCAGGTTTGTCTGCGCTCTGGTTTGTACGTAACAGGACCAAGAAGATAAGAGGGTGTCAAGTGCAGGATTGGAAGTAAGTGGGATTGGAGTCTAATTCTGTTTCTTTTATTAATTAGTTTCACAACTGAGCAAGACCCTGGCCTTCTTTAAGACTCAATTTCCTCACTTCTCAAGTGGATATGGTAATGTCTGCTGTGAAGATCAAAAGATGAAAATGATGCAAAAAAGTTATAATTCATTCATATATTCCACAAACAAGTACTGAGCTCTAAATAAGAGTCCATCTCTGTGGTCTATGATAGTAGGGAAGGCCCATATTCCAGGACCTGAGCAAGTCATTGACTCTTGCTCTCTTACATGTCTAAAATCAACCCAACAATGTCAGTTCTGACATTCATAATCAAAGTATTCTAAACTTAAGAAAGAAAAAAGTGAAAAAAGGAAAGCTACTTGTAAGGATATAAGAAATTGTTGTTTTATCCATATTAGTATATAGTTGAAATCTCTTCTGAAGAATCTGATGGTCCTATTAATAGTACAATCTCTGGAGAAAGACTATCTCAGTTGAAATCTTGCTACGTATCGGTATGTAACCTTGGACAAGTTGCTTAACTCCCCTGAATGTCCTTCCTCCACTTAAAAAAAAAGAGAATAATTTCTGCTATCATAGAGTTGTTCTAAGGGTTGTACATTTATATTAATAAGCATAGGGAAAGAAAAAACAAAATTCAATGACTTGCTCAAAATCTGGGGCAGAATAGGACCTAGCTAAATGCCTAAAAGAATACATATATTCATGGTATCTATATTCACATTTGCATATATACATATAATATAAATATAACACATTAGTCATGTAATAAAACCATTAAAGGTATGTTGAGCATACTCCAAAGAAGTCTAACTCAAACCTAATCATGACAGTGACAGTAATAATATTTTGAACATTATGTGCTGTGCTGAGTACATACATCGTCACCTATAATCCTTTAAAAAAAAGTAAATGTGGTTATTATCATCAATTTATAGATGAGAAAGTAAAGGCATAGAGAATTTAAACACCTTTCCCAATGTCTTACAAATAGCAAGTAGTAGAGTCAAGCTTTGAGCTCATGTGGCCTGAATTCTGAACCACTGTGCAGGCTGAAAAAAAAAACTTCATGAGCCTCTGCCTCTTGTGGCCTGGCATCCCCTTCATTTTTTGAGCAGAATGGCACCACTCTATCAGTTCTGGGACAAGGGTTGACCGGCTTTCTCAATTAAGTATCCTATGCTGGATTTAGGTTACTGCCAAGGAAGTGTGAGGATACATCTGGAATCCCATTCCTAGGCAGGGAAGGGCAGCGTGGGCAGGGGCAGCAGTGCTGAGGGCACAGGGGTTATGAGAGGGGCAGCACCACAGCTTCGCTTTGGAATCAGCTCCTAGAATAGAGTATAATGATGTCATGGCCCAATGGATTATTCAGCAGTACAGCTGAACCCTCAGGAGCAGAGAGTTCCATTTCATAGGGTCTTAGTAAGAGGTCCTCCAAATATTTGAAGAACAAGGTGGTCTAATTCTTAAAAATAGTTACACTTCATGGAAGATGATCAGTTTTATCCTAGGCAGACAGATAAAAACAAGAGTGAATAAGGTTAGAATGTATTAAAAATCAAAAAGTTAATAGGTTAACTGGTTATATAACAAAATAAGAACCAGGATTATAAAATTTACTATTATTTCCTGTGGACATGAGATTTAATAAGAAAGCGAGGGAAATAACAGGGGCAGACAGGGAGTGAGAATCATTTAGGAAGCTGAGGTTACTCTCCTAGCTTTCCTCTTAATCAGACTTCGTTCTCTGTTGGCCAGGAAGCAAGAGAGCAGGTAGACATGTATACTCTTTTCCTCTTCTGCCTTTAGCCTCTGTCACTGTTTCTTATGTCCACTGATTGGAGTCCTTCAGATTCACTTCAGAAGCAAGGAAGAGAGAGAACACTTTAGAACTCAGAATATTTACTGACTATCTGTGCCGCTCGAAACGACTGTTCACAGAAACTTTCTCTGACCTGGCCAGCATCCAGCTAGCCACAGTTGTTCTAGCTTCCTCCTCTCACCAATCTCTGGGTTTCTTATATTGAAAATGGATGATATTTTACTGTCATAATAAATAGCATTTGACAGTTGGATGACCATATAATTTATTATCTAAGCCATGATGCTCTGACAGTGAAAAAGTATGCCACAATAGGCATAAACCACAATAGCCCTGGACATACACAGGGCATAGGATCACTCTGTTTGCTGCTGAGCATTTATTTTGTGTTTGACACTGGGTTAAGGGCTTTAGAGGCTTTATCTCATTTATGTCTTCTAACAATCCTGTAAGGGAAGTGCTATTATGACCCTCATTTTATTGGTGAGGAAACAGATATGGAAGCTTGCCCAGTGCTGTCATTCAAATTCAGGCAGAAGTACAGCACAGAGTATGCATCATACCTAGGAGAGTCCCCAGCGTGGGGCTAACATGGCTCAGTGGAACTGTTTGATCAGTCAGCCTTCACATCAGGCTATCTGTCCTTCTTCAGCCTTGAGCTGGTGGTTCCCCTTTCCATCAGGAATCCACCCCCAAACCCTATCACCTGTACTATGTTCATAAGAAGCCATGAGAGATAACTTGATGGACCAAAAATGATCTTGTACAGAGCTTTGCAGCCACCTGATTAAGAATCCTTGTTGTTCCTCACTTAGGTATAGAAACTCTTGAAATATGTCTCCTTTCTCCTGGAAAGTGAGGGAGAACTTTTCAGAAATGGTTATGCTGTATTCCAAGAGACAGAAAATAGATGGAATGAAAGAGGTGTGGTTCAAAGGAAGCCACGTTTTTCTCTTGGAAAATTATAAATATGAATTAATCCAGGTACACATGGACATAAAGATGGTAATCATAGATACTGGGGACTCTAGAAGCAGGTGGGGTAGGAGAGGAGAAGGGGTTGAAAAACTACCTATTGGGTACTATGTTTTCTATCTGGGTGATGGGTTCCACAGAAGCCCAAACACCAAGACTGCATAATATACCCATGCAACAAACCTGAATGAATCCAAAACAATTAAAACAATACAAAACAAAAACAAAGAAGGCTTTCACCTGTTGAAGAAACGGCATCATTGTGGTAAATTCAGAAGGCAGAATGGTAAAGGTGCTGTTAAATGGGAACAAAGGGAAAAACACTAGAGTTTCCTTTCTTCATTCATACACTGAAGAAAAGCATATGGCTCAGCTTTTAGCAGCTTTGTATGCATGGGCACATTAATCTAATTCTCTGAAATTCAATTTCCTCCACTGTATAAAAGGGGAAATAATATCTACTTTACAATATAGTAGACATTATTATCTTCTATAATAGGGTTCAAGGACATAATCTAGATAGAGTACCTTACTCAGTAGACTGTAGCTATAAGTGTTCCACATACAAAGAGAGGAAGAGACTATGTTTTAGGGTAAGCACTAGTGTGTGGCCTCCCAGAACACAGACATCACAAATACTGATGCATGTTGCCATGTGAAATGGATGGTACCATTTAGGCCTACTGACTATAGAAACTGAAGCAGGCCTTTGCACATCTGAAAAGCACAAAAAGCCTAAGGAAATTAGAATAAACAACCTGATATGGTTTGGCTGTGTCCCCACCCAAATCTCATCTTGAATTCTCATGTGTTGTGGGAGGGACCCGGTAGGAGGTAATTGAATAAGTCTTTCCCATGCTGTTCTTGTGTTAGTGAATAAGCCTCATGAGATCTCATTGTTTTAAAAAGTGAAGTTTCCCTGCACAAGCTCTCTTCTCTCATCTGCTGACATGTGAGATGTGCCTTTCACCTTCTACCATGATTGTGAGGCCTCCCCAGCCATGTGGAACTATAAGTCCAATAAACCTCTTTGTCTGGTAAATTGTCCAGTCTCAGGTATGTCTTTATCAGCAGCATGAGAACAGACTAGTGCATTTAATTGGTGCTGAGAATGGGGTACTGCTTAAAAGATACCCAAAAATGTGTAAGTGACTTTGGAACTGGGTAACAGGCAGAAGTTGAAACAGTTTGGAAGGCTCAGAAAAAGACAGAAAAATGTGGGAAAGTTTGAAAATTCCTAGAGACTTGTTGAATGACTGACAAAAGTGCTGATAGTGATATGAACAGTAAGGTCCAGGCTTAGGTGGTCTCAGATGGAGATGAAGAACTTGTTGGGAACTGGAGCAAAGGTGACTCTTGTTATGTTTTAGCAAAGAGACTGGTGGCATTTTGCCTCTACCCTAGAGATTTGTGGAACTTTGAACTTGAGAGAAATGATTTAGGGTATCTGGCCAAAGAAATTTCTAAGCAGCAGAGCATTCAAGACGTGACTTGGGTGCTGTCAAAGACATTCAATTTTATAAATGAAGCAGAGCATAAAAGTTTGGAAACTGCAGCCTGACAATGCATTAGAAAAGAAAATCCCATTTTCTGAGAAGAAATTCAAGCTGGCTGCAGAAATTTGCATAAGTAACAAGGAGCTGAAAGTTAATCCCCAAGACAATGGGGAAAATGTCTCCAGGGCATCTCAGAAGTCTTCACAGCAGCCCCTCTCATCACAGGGCCCAGAGGTCTAGGAGGAAAAAATGGTTTTCTGGGCCAGGCCCAGGATCCCCAAGCTGTGCACAGCCTAAGGACTTGGTACCCTGCATCCTAGCTGCTCCAATCAGACTTAAAGGGGCCAATGTAGAGCTCAGGCTTTCGCTTTAGAGGGTGAAAGCTCCAAGTCTTGGCATCTTCCATGTGGCATTGAGCCTATGAGGGCACAGCAGTCAAGAATTGGAGTTTGAAAACCTTTCCCTAGATTTCAGAGGATGTACGGAAACACCTGAAAGCCCAGGCAGAAGTTTGCTACAGGGGCAGGGTCCTCATGGAGAACCTCTGGCAGGGTGGTATGGAAGGGGAATGTGGAGTTGGAGCCCTCACACAGTGTCCCTACTGGGGCACCATCTAGTGGAGCCATGAGAAGAGGGCCACCATCCTCCAAACACCAGAATGGTAGATCCATCAACAGCCTGCACTGTGTGTCGGGAAAAGCTACAGACTCTCGATACCAGCCTGTGAAAGCAGCTGGGAGGGAGGCTGTATCCTGCAAAGCCTCAGGGGTGGAGCTGCCCAAGACCATGAAAACCCACCTCTTGCATCAGTGTTACCTGAATGTGAGACATGGAGTCAAAGGAGTTCATTTTAGAGCTTTAAGATTTGACTGCCCCGCTGAATTTCAGACTTGCATGGGGCCTGTATCCCCTTTGTTTCTTCCAATTTCTCCCATTTGGAAGGGCTGTATTTACCCAATGCCTGTACTCCCATTGTGTCTAGGAAATAACTAACTTGCTTTTGATTTTACAGGCTCATAGGTGGAAAGAACTTATTTTCTCAGATGAGACTTTGGACTGTGGACTTTTGAGTTAATGCTGAAATGAGTTAAGACTTTGGGGGTACTGTTGGGAAGGCATGATTCATTTTGAAATATGAGAACATGAGATTTGGGAGGGGTCAGGGGCCGAATGATATGGTTTGTCTGGCTCTCCACCCAAATCTCATCTTGAATTCTCATGTGTTATGGGAGGGACCCAATGGGAGGTAATTGAATGGTAGGGGCAAGTCTTTCCTGTGCTGCTTCTTGATAGTGGATTAGTCTAATGAGATTTATGGTTTTAAATAAGGGAATTTCCCTGCACAAACTCTCTTGTCTGCTGCCACATAAGACATGCCCTTTCACCTTCTGCCATGATTGTGAGGCCTCCAACGCCACATGGAACTGTAAGTCCAATAAACCTCTTTATTTTGTAAATTGCCTAGTCTTAGGTATGTCTTTATCATCAGCATGAGACCAGACTAATACACAATCCATCAACCCACCAAGAGAGATGGAGCTGCATTTTATTTTAGAATCACATAAATAGGGTTTTGAATTGAACCAAGTTCATGTACTTATTAGCTGTGTTTTTCTGAGCAAACTTCCCAGACCTTACTTTTCCCATAAGCAAATGAGATAAAATAATGAATAGGACATTAAGACGACGAGAGACAATGTGTATAAAGTCTCTCTAGCTAAAGTATTCGGTCAATTAAGAGCACATTTCTACTACATTTTTGTACACAAGGGGAAAAAGGTTCCTCTTAGAACAATTTGAATGTTGTCTTGTAGTAGCAACATGTTATACAATCACTGTTAAGCAAGATGTAAAGAGACAAAGATATTTTGTTAACAGTCATTAGGCTTTAACAACAGTGTGTCAAAATATGTGAGGCAAAATTGATATAGCTGCAAAGAAAAATAGGTGAAACCACTATATAGTTAGAGACTGCAGCACCCTTTTATCAGGAATGGAGAAATCCAGCGGGTAGAAAATCAGTAAGAATAAAATCATTAAAAAATCAGGAAACAACAGGTGTTGGAGAGGATGTGGAGAAATAGGAACACTTTTACACTGTTGGTGGGATTGTAAACTAGTTCAACCATTATGGAAAACAGTATGGCGATTCCTCAAGGACCTAGAACTAGATGTACCATATGACCCAGCCATCCCACTACTGGGTATATACCCAAAGGATTATAAATTATGCTACTACAAAGACACATGCACACGTATGTTTATTGCGGCACTATTCACAATAGCAAAGACTTGGAATCAACCCAAATGTCCATCAGTGACAGACTGGATTAAGAAAATGTGGCACATATACACCATGGAATACTATGCAGCCATAAAAAAGGATGAGTTTGCGTCCTTTGTAGAGACATGGAAGCAGCTGGAAACCATCATTCTTAGCAAATTATCACAAGAAGAGAAAACCAAACACCGCATGTTCTCACTCATAGGTGGGAACTGAACAATGAGCTCACTTGGATTCGGGAAGGGGAACATCACACACTGGGGCCTATCATGGGGAGGGGGGAGGGGGGAGGGATTGCATTGGGGAGTTATACCTGATATAAATGATGAATTGATGGGTGCTGACGAGTTGATGGGTGCAGCACACCAACATGGCACATGTATACATATGTAACCTGCACGTTATGCACATGTACCCTAGAACTTAAAGTATAATAATAAAAAAAAAAAAAGAATATAGTTGAACTTAACAACATCAACCAACTGGATATAATGAACATCTATACATTATTTTATCCAACAACAGCAAAATACACATTCTTCTCAAGCTCACACAAAACATTCACCAAGGTAGAGTACATTTTGGGCCATAAACACACCTTAACAAATTTGAAAGATTAGAAATTATAAAGCATCTACTCTTAAACTACAACAAGATTAAACTAGAAATCAGTAACAGAAAGAGAGCTGGAAAATCTCAAAACACTTAGAGATTAAACAACACACTTCTAAATTACACATGGGTAAAATACAAAACCTCAAGAAAAATTAAAAACTATTTTGGACTAAATGATATTACAAAAACTTGTCAAAATGTATGGAAAGCAGCAAAATCAGTGCTTAGAAATTTACAGCATTGAATGCATATATCATAAAAGAAAAAAGATCTAAAATCAATCATCTAAGCTTCCATGTTAGAAAACTAGGAAAAGAAAAGCAAATTAAACCTAAAGCAAGTAGAAGAGAAATAATAAAAATTAGAGCAGAAATCAATGAAATTGAAGACAGGAAGTCAATAGGGAAAATGAATGAAAGCAAAAGCTGCTTCTTTGAAAAGATTAATAATACTGATAAGCCTGTGGCCAGGCTAAGAAAAAATGAGAGGAGACACAAAATACTAATATCAGAAATTAAAGAGGGGACTTCACTAGAGACCCCATAAATATTAAAAGGATATTAAAAGAATATTATGAATAACTACACCCACACATTTGAAACTACATGAAATAGACTGATTTCTTTAAAGACACAATCTGTCAAAATTCACACAGGAAGAAATAGGCCTGTATCTATTTTAAAAACTGAATCAATAATCAATAACCTTCCAAAACAGAAAGTACTAGGCCCAGAAGTGGGTTTTGAAGGTTCTTTGTATATTTTGGTTAATGCTATTTTATAGAATAAGTTTTTTGAAAATATTTTCCCCTAGTCTGCACCTTTGAAAAGAAATTCTTGCAATGGCAGACAATGCCATCACAAGGAAAGAAAACTATAGATCAATATCTCTCATGCGACAGGTGCTAACACCCTCAACGAAATATTAGCAAATCAAATCAAACAATGTATAAGGAGAATTATATGCCACAGCCAAGTGGAATTTATCCCAGTATGCAAAGCTGGCTCAGCATCTGAAAATAAATTAATGTAACTTACACCAATAGGTTAAAGAGGAAGTATCACAGGATTGTATCGATAGATATAGAAATACCATTTAACAAAATCAAACACCTCTTCATAGTAAAAACTCTCAGTAAATAGGAATAAAAGGCAACTTCCTCAACTTGATAAAGAATATCTACAAAAAACCCACAGCCAACATCATACTAAATAGTGAAAAACTTGAAACTTTCCCAATAAGATCAGGGAAAAGCCAAGAATATCTTCTCTCACTGCTTTTCAACATAGCACTGGTAATCTAAGCTAATGCAATAATAAATGAAATAAATGGCATACCAATTGGGAAGAAAAAAAATTAAGATTGTATTTATTTACAGATGACATAACTGTATATGTAGAAAATCTAAAAAATTAACAAGAAAACTCCTAGAACTAATAAGCAATTATAACAATCTTGCAGAATATTCAAGGTTAATACACAAAAGTCAATTGCCTTCCAATATACCAGCAATGAACAAGAGGAATTTGAAATTTAAAGCACTATACTATTTACATTAGCAACCAAAAATTTGAAATCCTCTCATATAAGTCTAATACAATATGTACAAGATCTATATGAAGAAAACTACAAAACTGATGAAAGAAATTTAAAAATAAATGGAGATATATCCCATGTTCATGGATAAGAAGACTCAATTTTTTTGTTGTTGTTGTTTTGTTTGTTTGTTTTTTGAGATGGAGTCTTGCTCTGTCACCCGGCTGGAGTGCAGTGGCACGATCTCAGCTCACTGCAACCTCTGCCTCCTGGGTTCAAGCAATTCTCCTGCCTCAGCCTCCCTAGTATCTGGGACTACAGGTGCACACCACCATGCCCAGCTAATTTTTGTATTTTTAGTAGAGACAAGGTTTCATCATGTTGGCCAGGATGGTCTCGATCTCTTGACCTTGTGATCCACCCACCTCGGCCTCCCAAAGTGTGAGGATTACAGGCGTGAGCCACCTCGCCTGGCCAGAAGACTCAATATTTTTAAGATGTTGGTTCTTCCCAACTTGATCTGTACATTCAATGCAATCCCAATTAAAATCCTGGAAAGTTATTTTGTGAATATTGACAAACTGATTCCAAAGTTTATTTGTAGAAGCATAAGCTCAAGAATAGCCAACACAATACTAAAGTAGAAGAACAAAGTTGGAAAACTGACACAACTAGACTTCAAAGCTTACTATAAAGCCACAATAATCAAGATAGTGTGGTATTGGTATAAAAGTAGATAGATTGATGGAACAGAATAGAGAGCTGAGAAATAGACCCATATAAATGTAGTCAACTGATCTTGGTCAAAGGAATAAAAGTAATACAGTGAAGAAAACGAAGTCTCTTCACCAAATGGTGCTGGAACAACTGGGCATTTACATGCAAACAAAAACATCATCCAAAAAAAAAAAAAAATCCATTTAGATACAGATCTTACACCCCTCACAAAAATTAACTAGAAATGCATCATAAGCCAGAATATAAATAATAAAAAACTGTAAAATTCCAAGAAGAAAACCTAGGAGAAAATCTAGATGACCTTAGATTTGGCAATGACTTTTTAGATATGGCTCCAAAGGCATGGACTATGAAAGAATTGATAAACTGGATTTTATTAAAATTAAAATTTTCTACTCTATGAAAGACATTGGCAAGATAATTTCTTTTTAAAGGCACAGACTAGGGGAAAATATTTTCAAAAAGCATTCTATAAAAGACCATTAACCAAAATGTAAATGGTAAAACAGAACAAAACAAAAAACTGATAATAAAAATTAGCCAAAGACCTTAACATACAGCTCACCAAAGAAGATAAAAGATGGCAAATAAGTATATGAAAAGATGCTTTTCATTATGTCACCAGGGCAAATAAAAACAATGAGATGCTGCTACACACCTATTAGAATGACTAAAACGCAGAACACTGACAACACCAAATGATGGTGAGCATGTAGAACAACAGGAACTCTCATTCATTGCTGCTAGGAATCCAAACTGATACTGCCACTTTGGAGGACAGTTTAGTGGTTTCTTACAAAACTAAATATAACCTTACCATGCGATCAAGTAATCACATTTCCTGGTATTTATCCCCAAGGAATTGAAAACATATGTCTACATGAAAACCTGTACACAGATATTTACAGCAGCTTTAATCATAATTGCTGAAACATGGAAGAAACTAAGATGTCTCCCAGTAGGGGAATAGACAGACTGTGGTACATCCAGACATTAGAATATTATTTAGTGCTAAAAAGAAATGAGGTATTAAGTCATGAAAAGACATAGAGAACCTATAAACGCATATTACTAAGTTAAAGAAGGCAATCTAAAAAGGCTACATACTGTGTGATTCCAACTATATGAAATTCTGGAAAAGTCCAAAATACGAAGACAGTTAGAAAGTAATGCTTGGGCTAGGGGAGAGGGAAAGATGGCTTGGCAGGCACAGAAGATTTTTAGGGCACTGAAACAGTTCTGTATGATACTACAAAGGTAAATACGTGTCATTATGCATTTGTCCAACCCACAGAATGTACAACACCAGGAGAGAACACTAATGTAAACATGGACTTTGGGTAATAATGTGTCAGTGTAGCTTTATCAATTACGACAAATATACACTCTGGTCAGAGATATTGATAATGGGGGAGGCTGTGCCTGTGTAGGGTCAGGGAGTATATGGAAAATCTCTGTCTTTCCCTCAGTTTTGCTGTGAACCTAAAACTTTTCTGAAAAAATAACATCTTTCAAAAAAAAAAAAAAAATCACTAGAGTCTTAACTGATGGGCAGCTGACAGTCAACTGGGTAGACAACTGATTACCCTTAAAGTACATGAGCAAATTCCTTAAGCATTTTTTTGGGAATAAAATTCTCCTCCCAGAGAATACTGTGAATTAAATTATGCAAAAAGTTTCTGATGAAATTGCAAACAACTATTCTTCTAACCTGCCTACCACAGTACCTGATGTATGGAGATAGTCAATACACAGAAGCTATTTCTATGGCAACTAAGTATGTGACTGGAAGACCATTGTTATGCACTTAAGCCTCCAAAATAAAATAGTCTTTTAAATATGCATTAGCAGAGAAGAGCTGAAGCACAGATAATGTAAAGCAGGAGGAAACTAAAAGAAAAAACAAATCAGAAAAAGTTGAATAATTGTTTCTGCAGCAGAATTAAATTATTAAATCTGTCAGATTCAGCCAATTAATGACTGCTCTCTGTGTATATACCAATTTATGGTGAAGAGCAGAAGGAAGTGGTCTTGGTTTTTGCATTTTTTCTGTCTTTCCAATAGAACACCTATATGTGTAAGTAATCAACATTGCCTGCACTATTAGAATGTCTGAGAAGACCATGGGGCCACTCCTTTGATGCCCTGCCAACAGGACTGTGAAGAATTAGGTACTGAACAAACAAGCATATTGCAGGAGTGAATTTTCCCTCACGAGTCTTTACCCTTACAAAAACTTTTGATTTTTTTTTCTCCTAAACCTTGCTGCTAACTGCAATATCATTATACCATTCTCCTTGTTGAGCCAACTATGCCTTGTTTCACTTGGGAAACTTTTGGAATTGAAAATATGATCAAAGCAGCAAATGGATTTTTCTGCCCCTAAGCCTTTCAGAATGATGAATTGCAATGGTTAAGATCTTTTTAGTTCACGTTATTGGACCTGAGCCCAAACTGGACAGGATATCTGAGGATATCACAGCCATGCCCACTTTTGATTTCATTGCAGGTATTTTCATTCATTCATTTGTGTATATTAACAAACTTACCTGCAGACTTTCATTAAACAAAGATGTATTTAAAAAGCTATTAATGATTTTTCTGTCTATATGCTTACTCAGGGGGTGGATTTGACTACATTAAACCCATCAGAGACCTGATGTGACCTCACTGGATGTTGGCTTACTCAGCTTTTGGTTGTGGCTCAGCTCTCAGTTTTGGCTCTCCTGTTTTCCACTCTAGTTCCAGGGGATAGCACAGTGCCTGGCAGTTAGTATACACTAAATAAATAGTTGAATAATGGATGTACTGAGTAACATTTAGCTATTTTCAGCATGGACACCAGAATGAACACTATGTCCTAAAGACTTGTGCTTATCCAGTCCTACTCTTTAAATGATGGCATTTGCTTGAAGAACATAGGTGCAACCTTCCCCAAGGTTGCAATGTACACCTCCATGTTCCACTCTGGAGTAATAGGATGTACCAACAATCAATCCTTCTGGCTAGGCCTGATTCCTTCTCAGAATCCTTCTCAACACAGGGCTTCAGAGAACCACTTACCAATCATTTGGCACATGAGATAAAGCTTATTTGCTAGAGCTACTTGAGAAGAAACTTCACATTTTCACCACTGTCTAGAGCAAAAGAGCCAGAAGGCTTTCCAATAAAAAAACTTTAGCTCCGAAGTTAAATAATGTGTACTTAAAATTTCTGTATCCGCCACCCCCCTCACCCCGGACGCATGTGGATATGAACATGTGTGCTTGTATTCACACACATAGGCACACTCACACAGGACATGTGGCCATATATTCTGCACACCTTCCTCCTGAAGCGAACTGTGAGGCAAGAGAGATCAATCCTGTGGGAAGTCAACAGCTGCATTTGATGGCTTGGCCCAACTTTGCTCAGCCAGCTCATCATGGGTGATTATGTTCTCATTTCCACCCCCAGAATGCAAAAGGAGAAAGGTCAGCTAGTCTGGGATCCCTGACACAGCTGTTACAGATGTTTATGGAAGAATTTGATATACCAAAATCTTTCCCAAAAGTTTTTAAAAAAGACTTGTGAATGGGATATTGAAAGCTCTAAATTACTGGCAGTGAGAGAACAGATTTGTCAGCTGACCCAGAACATTAAATTGATTATGTAATTTAACATCACTGTTCTATTTGATAGCTGCCTATTAATACTGCACCCTCCTATCTTATAGCCAATTTAAAACCCTAGAAATGGAAGAACATATTTATTTTGCTTGGAATTTGCAATTTTCTGCCATATGAACTGTTAGTAATTTGTAATTTCTTTCTCCAAGGGAAGCCTGTTACCCCAGGAGAAATGATGATCACCCATGTTTGAAACATGCAGTCTTTAGTTGCTTTCTCTTCTGTTCTCATTCCTTGCGGCAAATGAATATGAGATGTAAGGAGCTTGAAAATGTACTCATGGCAGGCCGTGCCTTACTATTCCGACTCCCTGTCCTCTATCTCAGGGAAAGTCAGACTCCAGAAAAGAGGAATTTGTAGTGCAGCATGTAGTGCACCATGAGCTTCCAAATAGAGGCCAAGGAACTGCAAAGAAGATGCAGATTCGCTTAGTGTGCTTGTTAAAAATTCAAGCTTCTGGACCTAACTCTACATCAACCGAGTCAGAATCTTTGAGGTTTCTATTGAGTTCTGCAGATGACACTTAAGCACACTGAATTTGAAAAATGGCACTCATCTAGAGATGTGATGCCTAGAGAAGGACATAGAAAGTAGGGAATAAGAAGAATTTTACTCAATAAGGAGATTTTTCAGGCAAACTGATTCTTTGATAGAATGTCTTCCTTAGCAGATTCCTACTCCAGGTCATCTCACCCTTGCTATGACTTTTCAATCAAAGACCCAAGATGGTGTACAGTTCTCCATCCTGACATACCTTAGTTTTCCTTGAGATCCCTCTAAATTAAATACAAAATTTAAGGCCGGGCGCGGTGGCTCAAGCCTGTAATCCCAGCACTGTGGGAGGCCGAGACGGGCGGATCACGAGGTCAGGAGATCGAGACCATCCTGGCTAACACGGTGAAACCCATCTCTACTAAAAAAAAAAAAAAAAAAAAATACAAAAAACTAGCCAGGCATAGTGGCGGGTGCCTGTAGTCCCAGCTACTCGGCAGGCTGAGGCAGGAGAATGGCGTAAACCCGGGAGGCGGAGCTTGCAGTGAGCTGAGATCTGGCCACTGCACTCCAGCCTGGGCAACAGAGCAAGACTCCGTCTCAAAAAAAAAAAAAAAAAAAATACAAAATTTAAATAACAT
>NC_045447.1:74042312-74058226 GCF_002776525.5 Piliocolobus tephrosceles
AAAAAAAAAAAAAAAAAAAAAAAAAAAATACAAAATTTAAATAACATCTAAGCATTTCCAAGGATGGCCTTTCTCTAGCTGATTATGTGCTGTATGGGTTGAGTCCATAAAGTTATTATTTCTTGCTTCTACTTATTCTCAAAGAAAAAAAAAAAAAAAACAGCTAAAACCTGTCATGAAAGTCCCTGCTGCTATTGTTCACTGTGGGTATTATCCTTTCACATTCTGTTTCAGCCGGTGATGATGGCTGGGACCTGACCCCAGGCAGAGCTCTACAACAAACATACCAGCCAAATTATGTTTCCAAAATTTCCTGAAACAGTTGAAAAGAGCCAAAGAGGCCAGGTGCTGGGCAGGAGGATATTTTAGGCTTGGCTGATGGTCCAAATTGGATACTTCCTCTGCCTACCAGAACGATCCATTAAGCAAGAGAGCATGTTCCCCTCTGCCTTCCCATCTCTGCTTTCCCTACTCTGTATGCCCACCACCCATTTTTATGTGAGCTATGTAAAATTAATTTTGTACCACATAAAATCACTGCATGTAAGTAATCATTGAACTCACGTTGTGAAGCATCCAAGTGTCAGGAGGAAAGACTGGTGGCCTGTTTCTCTAGTGATGCTCTCTTTTCTCTGGCAAAGACTATAAACTTGGGTGAACACTAGGGATGAGAGGCATTGCTGGGTTACACACAGATCTAAGAACTGAAAGTGGGCCTAATATTTATCAAGCTCAGGCGTTAAGGACAGAACATTCAAACACCTTAGTTATTACTGAGGGTCATCCAGTATAGGGAAAGCTAATCTCCATTATCATTGTGCTAAAAGCTTTTCCAGAGAGTGCAAGAATTCTCTTTTATCTTCTTCATTCTACCACATTCCTGAGCCCTGCCAATGTATTCCAAAAATATACTTTCAATCGCTCCCTTACTCTTCATCCCCACAATCACAATTTCAGCTCAGATCCTCATTAATTCTTAATGATTTATTTTGTACTTGCAGAATGAGAGCCTCTACACCATACTAGCCTCTCTGCCTCTGATACAATCCCATTCCACCCATGCTGCTGCCAGTGTGATTTCTTGTAATACAGTTCTTATCATGTTCAGCCTTAACACCTTGGATGGCTCTTCCATTGCTCAAAGGAAAAAGTCTAAACTCCTTAGACCTTCATCAAGTTCCATAATATCTTTTCAAATTTATCTCCTAAGGTTCTTCTGCACAATCTGTGGTTTCTGTATATTTAATGCCTTAGCCCTCCCCCAAAAGCTATTTTCTTTCATACTTTTACAGTTCTCTCTTGAATTACCTTCTCACCCCTCTGAGCATTTGGAAATGTATTTACTCCTTAAAGTTGAATTGAAAAAAAAATCACTTTTAAGTTTCCCTGATTTTCTTGGTAATAATGAATTATTTGGTTATTCCCTGCTCTGTAGTACTGTATCTATTTTCCTATCTACTTCAGTATGCCTTGTACTATAGTTAGTTGGTTATCTGTCTAGCTGCTGGACTGGAAGCTCCTACAGGTTAGGGGTGGGCTGATTCGTCCTTGCACAAGTAACAGTGTCCAACGTAGGACTTGTCCATAGAATAGCTCAATATATGTTGGTTTGTAATAAATGAATTATCCTGGTTCACAGTACGCAGCTACTCTCTACTGCTTGCATAATTGAGTAGCAATTTTCACTTCTACCAAGCCTGTAGGATAGAAAAGATAAAGCAAGCCCCAGGTGGAATTTTTTTAGAGACACCTGCCCTTCAAAGCCTGACTTCATTACTCTCCATAAGACCTACATATTGACCCTTTTTTGTTGTCTCTCTAACCTCCTTCCAGCTTCTGGACTTCTTTCATAGTCTTATCTTGGTTGCACATGGCTTCTTGGAAGTCACTTTATTAAAATGTATTTGAGGCAGTTGCTGGTGCATTAACACCCTCTTGTATCCAGCTGTGTCAGATAAGCACTGAGAAATCTTTTTTTCCCCTCAATTAAGAAAAGTTTAGTTCCAAAGACAACTTGAGGGGCTTTTTGGTCTACCCAGGATGCAGTAACAGCATGACAAAAATGACACAGTTGCTATATCTTGCTGGCATAGCAAGTATTCATGTAATTATATCAAGACCCTGAGCCCAAGCTAGAGCAACTTCTGCAGCAACCAAATCCTTCTGGCAGATTCCTACTCCAGGTAATGGCACCCTTGCTATGACTTTTCAATCAAAGACCCCAGATGATGTGCAGTTCTTCATCCCAGCAGGTTCTAGGTCTTGAAGATCAATAAGAGGACTTGCATTTAAAGCAGAAATAAAAGAGCAAGAAGTTGAAAGATGCAGGAGCAAAGAAACTGCAGTACAATAATGTTGCCAGTTATAATCTTGATTGCCCTCTAGGAGAAGGGTTACATTAAGGACAGGACTCTTGCTACTTCTATGGGTCTTGAGGGAGTGGGTACTAAAACTTGGTGCAGGAACCAGGCAAACCTCCAGTAACTGAATAGAGAGGAAAAAATTAAGAATTCCAAGATAGCAATGCATATAGAGAAAAAGAGATGAAGGGAGTTAGCAGGTGGTAGAAGATTGTTTTCTGTTATGTGAGAAAATTTCTTATGGAAATTTATGGATGGTCTACATTTCTTACCCCAGGTTGAAAATGAAAGAATTAGAGATAACATGGACAGATACCAGAGCCAAAGACAGAGAAACCAAGGGTCTGAAGACACCTTGCCTCCAAGTCCAAAAGCCTTGAACCTCAGCCATATAAAAACCCTTTCTTAATCTGAAAAAATATGGTGTTCATAAATCATTGCTAGTGTTTTTGAAGCTTAGAACAGTACAATAACTTGTGTACCTTACAACAAAGGAAAAGAAGAAAAACACAAGATATTCCATGAGTTTATTTTAAAAAATCTTTTCCTTTGTCCTGGAATATTATTTGTGTTATTTTGTAATATTTCTGTTAAAAAAATATGAAGTCAACATTTCAGAGACACAGATAGCAAGGAAGGATTATACTTGGATGTCACTCCTGTTAATCATCTTGACTCTTAAAAATGGGGTCTGCTCACCTTGGAAGCAGACCATTTTGTCTAAAGCATGGATCATATATTGCACTCTCAGCTTTGATGTCAACTAACTCCTTTTTGTCTGCTCCTCCTGATACAGGAGAGGTAAGCCTCCACTGTTTGAATTTCTGAAGCAAAGACAGAAGTCTCTCTAGCAGTGGCTTGGCAAATCAGGATGGGAAATATTTTATTACTTGATATTCTCAAGTGAATAATAAGAGAAACACTGTTGGAAAAACTCCTTTGATCGAGTCTGTATGTTAGAGATCTGAAACATTTGCTCACACCTTTAAGAGCCAACTGATTATTTTATGGCCTGGCAGGAAGAGAGGATTCATTTATTTTATTATTATTATTATTTTACCATGAATGCTCTTCAATGGGGGCACTAGCCCTCAGGACTCACTAGACACCCATGGGAGGACTTTGGATTCTGTTACATCATGGGATGGAATCAAGGAGGTCTAGAAATCTAGGGGGAAAGGGCCCCAGCTGACATGTAGGTTACATTAAAAAAAGATTAAGGGGCATGAAGAAGAGGCCATTGAGGCAGAATACGAGAAAATAGGGCAAATTGCAATCATTGGCCAGCAATACAGACAATTTAATGTAATACTACTATGTGATAGATAAAGAGGAGTTTCAGAAATAGAAGATAATAAAATTTGGAAGGTCAGAAGTAAGATTTTGACATGTATTCCTTGTTTCTCCAGACCTCTCTGGCCTTTGGGACATTTGAGTAATTGTGCGCCAAACCCCTTCCCAATTTGATTGCAAAGTCCTCCTCCCTCTCTTTTTTTTTTTTCCTGTGAGCCTTAGATACTGATGCCTCCCAGGCAGTTTTATTCAACCTTCCTCCAAAGCAAAATGGACACTTCCTGGCTCTTCTGATCAAACTTGTCTAGGAAGGACTTTGTAGCAACTGTAACTTGTTAGGCCTCCATTCTTCCTGGGCAGTAAACACCCTGGGTAGGGATACACTAGAAAATTCCTCAGCATAGCTGTGGAAGACGCGGTGTTTCTGGCCCACAGCCTGCCCTCTTCCTGGTTCAGCTGTGAGCAGCAGACACCATTCGCTATCCAGTTGCTGACACAGTTCTGAACAGCTTGACTTTGTCACACTTTTTGTTGTTTGAAGCTGGACTTAAGTCACACATAAGCACACACGCACACACTATGTGACTTGTGCAAATGAGAGAGCGTTCTATGCTCCACGCAAGGCAATGGCTCTGGGGTCTCCTTGCCTGCGTTCTGCATATATTGTTCTGTTCCAATATCTAGCAGTTTCTTTGCCTTCATCTCCTGTTCTAAATACCTTCTTCTACCACTTTCCTTTGCTCTCTTGGACTTAATGACTGCTTTGGCTACTAGGCTATCAGTCCTCAACACTCACAGGACATATTTGACACTTTCCTTCTGGCTCCTCACACTTCTGGCCACTGGACAAATATCTCTTCCAAACCTCAGTATGGACCACCTCGCCAGCACTCCTGCTAGGGTTCAATGTCAGTTAGGGCCACGGAGGGTATTAGATAACTGGACAGATGGAAAAACTTTGCATTTGGAAGGGTAGTATTACCACTATAAATAAAAAGGACACTATCTGAAAACATTCATAAAATTGAATCACAACATAGGGGAAGAATTTTTTAAAATAAAAGCTCTTCCATGTTGTAAACAGATTACACAGACTCTACCATCAGTTTCTTGTGACTAAGCTCAGAAGAAGTTTTTGTAATCTTTTTCTAAGACAACACTTGGGGGCTTTTGAATTTCTCTTTTCACATTTTAAGATTCACTTCAAAACCGCTTCAGGAGCCACAAAATAGGTTAGAACTCTACAGAATGCTGAGATCCAGTGACAAAAGCAATCTGAGACAAAGATTCTGTGCACGGCGCTGACAGAGGAGGGAGGCGGACGCGGTCTGGGTAGAACACCGAGGGGATATTGGGAATGCAGACGCATTGTCAAATGGCAGGATTTCTCAGCCTCAGAAAACCCAGCCACCACAAGAGGCAGTGCTGTGAGCCTGGGGACTGCCTGACTGAGAGTCAGCCCACCTGTCTAGGGTCCTGACTCTGCCACCGATCAGCTGCATGACCTGGGGCAAGTGACTCAGCCTCTATCTCAATGTCCTCAACTGCAAACTGGGGATAATAATAAGGGCAGCCTCCCAGGATTAACATAGGATCAGGTGAGTTGATGTATGTAACATGCTTGACACCCTTGTTGGCCCACAAGGTAAATGTGAACTGGGAAACACACAAGGGGTGGAAGTTGGAGTCCGAGGCAGAGACCCTAAGGTGACGGCTAGATAAAGAGGAAGTGTCCCCAGGCCTCAAGGCTTCAATTTCTTCTTTCTCGCTTCCTATCCCCCTCCTCTCCACTCCTAATTACTACCACCCTACTACCTCCACAGAGAAAGCTAGTTACCGAGACAGGTTCTACCAGCTGGCAGCTCTCACTTAGAAACTTACAAATGTGTCTTGTCTCCCCAGACTCCTCTCTGCTATTCTGTCCAGTACAGGGGGGAGCGGCCTCTCCTCATACAGAATTAGACAACGCCTAACCGGTCAGTACCTTCAGGTGACAGAAACCACCAGCAAACTCCTATTAGGGAACATATGCCTGCTAGGAAGCCCATTCCAAGTAGGAGCATGAGACGGGACAGCTGAGCAACTGGCCCTGAGTGCTGAGAACTTCAGGGTTCAGAAAGGGGAGGTGCTTATGTAGAACAGCAGAAAGCTTCCGATGAGTGCCCGAGGCTGCCTTGCCATAAGCAGCCAGCCAGGTGCACACAGGCCACACTGCACAGCAGGAAGATCATAGATTTCCACGCCAGACAATCCTGCACTGGAATTCATGCTCTGCTTTCTCTTTTTGCACTGAGAAAAGTTCCTTTCCATCTCAAAGGCATTAGTTTCCTCATCAAATAAGCATAACTACCACACAGAGCTGATAGAAGGATTAAATGAGATCACATCAGAGAAAGCCCTAGTTCTGCATCTGGCTTATCATTTCCTCATCTTCAAAATTCGGCACGGCCCCCTCCACCTCCCTGTCCATCCTAGCCTCCTTCACCACCCATCCTTGCCTTGGCTCCATCTCTTCTGAGTTAGCTTGCAAACTCACCAACTCTTTTCAGACCCTGCATAGGGCACCAGAATAAAGTGGACTTTGACTTTTGAAAGCCAGTTCCCGGTAAAGTTATCCATTAAGACTTGGTTGAGCTTTGACTCACTAAAAGAGACCTTAACTGCCTGCATCTTTCCACAGTCCCAGTGTTGTTGTAAAAAGGTTACACGAGCCCTCCTGCTGCAGGGTTTGTGGCAGCCATTTGCACAGTGAAGTGAGCCCATTTCTTTTTTCCTGTATTAAATACCCACAGGCAATAATCCTCATTATGGGCCAATGGCTTGGAAAATGTTATTATTAAATCAAAGCCATTTGCAATAAGGGAAAAAATTCATCTGCAACTATAAACTCTGTTGCTTATAGCTGGGCATTAAGGAAACAAATGGTTGCCAACTCTCTTCAAGCCCAGCACTCCCAAGCTTAATCATAAGGCAGGTCCTTCTGGGCCATGCTTGAAGACAGGGAGAGCTGGCCCCCAAGGAAAATTCCAGGGATGTGGATTTTTTTATGAGAGATCTGACTTGCCTTTGAGTCTCAGAGGCAGTGGTCCTGGCATGCACACTTGATGGCCCAGCTGTGACTCAGAAGATCCTGTTGGTTACCAGTTTGTTTTCTAAAAAGATATTAGGAAGATTTAACTTGTATATGGCTCAGTCTTTAATAAAAGACTAAGCACAGCCTTTAGAGTCAGACATACCTGGTTGGTGGTTCCAGTTGTATCACTTAGTAGAATAAATCTGGACAAATAAAATGATGAAGCCTCCATTTTCACCTCTCAGGGTTGTGATGAAGTTGTAGAAATTGTTGGATTAGAACATGTTTTAGTGGAGTTGAAGCCACACCTCAGATTATGGATCTTGGATATCAGCGACTCCGTGCCTTTTCTTGGCTGCGCCTAGGCTACTCCAGTGTGTACTTATGGGGTCGGAGCTATGGGGAGGCTGAGGAGACTCACCTGAGATCCATTGTGCTTCTTCCATTGCCCCGTGGCTCAGACACCTGAGGTCTGCTATGTCTTGAGGGTCTTAATCATGGCTCTAATTAGAATCCAGGGAACTAATGGAAACACTATGGCCTTTCCTCAAATCAATTAATTGAAGATCTCTGGAAGTGGAGCCCAGCCATCTGTAAAGTTGTAAAAACTCTTACTTACCCTTTGGGGTTTTTCTAGAGGATTTGTAACCTGACTTCCATGGTCAATGGTCTGAAAAAACCTATACCTTTATCCGTGGAAGGTTAACCAATTGATGGGATGCCCTTCCAGTGTGCAAGTTCCTTAATATACTAGAATAATTTTATTTAACTAAGTTTCCTGTAGAAAAATGGGAAAGACGCCGGTCATTTTTCCAGGCAAAGGGAACTCAGGTGCTGAAGTGATACTGGGGGTCTAGGATTCTGATGAGCAAGAAGGAAGAGGGGAGTCACAAAGCATGAAGTCTGCTGCCTTTCCGTATGCCACAAATCATTGCTTTCTCCCTAATATGTGCAAGACACTGTGCTGGCTGCTAGAGATCCTGTGGTAAACAAGACAAGTTTTCCTGCACTGAAGGAATTTATAATCTAGTTGGTGGAGAGATGATACATATAAAAGTAAACGCATCCATTTGATCTGATAGGAGCTGACCTGAAAGATTGTGCCGGTGGGAGCAGGGTGGGCAGTTCAGGTGAGGTGTAACTCGAAGAAGGGGAGTCAGGGGCAGAATCTCGGTTGGGGGCCACTGAGCCAAAGCATTGAGGATGAGAAGGACGGAGGGAATATGCATTCTATTTTAAAGGCCTGTATCAGGGTGGGCCCCATGGAGGTAGAGACCTCTCTCCTCCAGTGTCACGGGACAGTCAGCATTTCTCACACTGACCATAGGGCAGTGAAAAGGCAGAGCACCCAGCTGAGTTTGGAGGGATGTGGGCCAGCGCTTCCCCCACGCCTGCTTGTCTGGGTGCTCTGTCTGTTCCCAGCCTCTGGGGCATTTTCTTTATATCCTATCCCTTTGGGATTGTCCTAAGGAAACAGAACCATGCAATGTAGCATCTCCATCCTTGCTCCTTTAAGTGAACCCAGCTGTTAGCAGGCTGCGTGCTAGGAAGGCCTAATGTCTGATGCAGGCCTCTCCATTGGTACCAACTGTGTTCTCCTGCCCCTTTCTCTACTCTCTCCTAGTCTAGTTCCCATTTTTCTCCCAGTACACTGTTCATTGTTTTTCTTCAATGCTCTCTCATGCCTTCCATTGATTAATTACCAAATTAGCCGTTTCCTTCCCAAGGAGGTGTTTGGTGTTAGTCCTCTGGCATTGGTACTTGGAACACCTCCTTGCCTCACTTAGTTCCTACCTTAGCCCCAGGGTCTAACTACCTCTAGGCCTGTTTTTTTTTTTTTTTTTTTTTCTTCCTTGGAACCACATGAATGGTAGAAGCTCTGCAGAGAGACAAAGTAGAAGCTTCTGGTCAGGAACCAGGAAGAGGCTCCTCCCTGGACTTAATAAAATGACAAATAGTGGGATCATAAGCAATGACCTGTAAAATGTATAATAAGGAATATGAAGCTTAGAGCTAACCCCTAGAGTTCATGAACTTCTACTTTACTAGTTTTCTCATTCTGTAAAGGCGATCACCGCAGCCCAGAAAACTTATTTAATCAGGGTTGCACAACTTGGTAAAAACAGTTCTCCTGTACACAGCCCAGTATTCTTTTAGCTAAAATCAAAATCTTTCAGGACCTAAATTATCACCTCCACCTTCCTAAAACAAAAGGATTACAACTGTTAATACCCATTCGTGGTAAATTCATGAGGCACCAGTGACAAGGTAAGTATTCAAAGCCCCTTTTACACAGAGAATCATGAAATGGTTCTTCCTACCATTGTACAGTAAGAGGTCCTGTTTGAGTGGAAACTAGGCATCAAGATTGGAGGGTCTTCAGGAACTTTCACTTTGGTGATATCAACAATTGTCTAGGTAGGGTCTGCCTCTCAGACATCCACTCAGAAAGTGCTTCTTGACTTAGGAAGGCTAACTCACACTAATTCACTTACATAGGGCTGGAATATATAAATCATAGTGCCATTTCCCCCCCATTTGTTATGAGAAGCAGAACTATCAAGCTGTTAAAATTGGCTCCCTGGTTTAGCTAGAGGAATTACAGACAAGGGGAAATATAGGCTACTTTGATTACGATCTTTTCAGGCCATACTCACTAAAATGAGTATGATATTCTAATCATAAGTCATCCAAAATAAAACAAATGTCTTTTCCTACAAAGAAGATATTAATACTTTTTTCTGTAAATATCAAATTCTTTTCAAAAATCTTTTTCTTGTTGCTCCTATCATACTGGTGCCAGGACCGATTATTGGGGAATGCTATGGGTAATACTGGGAATGTAGTAGTAAATGCTTCTCATCTCAGTCCTTCTATACTCACATGCAAGAATGAATGGGATTGACCAGTCTTAGCATTTCACTTTTAAAAATGAAACAAACATATGTATTTGGGTCCAATGGACAAAGACAGAGGAAATAGTACACACAGCGCCCATGTCTCCTCAACTGCCTACCTTTGAGAGCAGAAGAGTCTACCGGGCCAGACCGTCTGTCTCAGCAGAGGTGGCTGGTTGTCATCAGTGTCCTGCTATATGCCATTACATTGCATATCCAAGGTTGAGGGGCAGCGAAGGGCCAACTAGGGTCTCAGCATCTCATTCTGTCAAACAGGATACAGACCAGAGCAGTGGCGGAACTTAAACAGGGTTCAGTCTTACTCATGTCATAAGGAGCAAGAAAGACTATTCCTCATTGGGGTAGCCCTCCAATATTATGACATTACACATTAAGCTTCCTTATTTAGTTACATACAACAAATAGCCACCTTTATTTTTCTGCATCCAAATTAACTGAGAAATAAGGCATAAGAAAATGATAAGTGGGCATCAAAATGTCAGTTTTTAGTTTGTGTGAGCTGATTGGAGATCACAGATTTAAATCTGTGACCAAAAGAGCTTCTTATATTGCTTGCCCAATTCTTTGGCTCCCGGTCAAGTCCTAGGGACAGCTCACCCGTAGGAAAGTTTGATTCCAAAAAACAGATGAAGCCAAGATTGCTGTCTGAAACTGGGTAAAGATGTTTAGAATTCTCAGCTTCTCCATGGCACCATTTTTGGGGGAATTTTAAAATCTGTTAATAAATTTTGCTTTTCTTTTTCTAATTTTTTTGATATAATATTTTTATCTGTGTGTTTATATATATATATACATATACATATTTAATTTGGAAAGATATAAATATATACATATATATTTGTCTTTGAGTTTGCTTTCCCAGACCAGTAATTTGCAGGAGTGTGGAAGAACCAAGTCAGCTTTCCAGCTTTCTAGGCTAGCAGGGTTTTCTAACAAAAGCCTCTCACATTCTCAGTTATCAGAGAGACAGTTTGATTCCTTCAAATAGGATTTTTCTGTGACACTTCAGATAGTCCTGCCTCCTCTGCCTCTCTTTAAAAAATGGGCTGAGGAGGGAGGATCCTGTTCTTATCTTGCTCATCCCAACTTCCATACCCTCTGGAAATCAAGGAATATAGTTTTGGCCCCTCAGCATGTTCTGCTTACCATCAGGAGATAATATTTTCTGTGGCCAGTTCTTAGGACCTATTTTGGTGAATCTGCTTTCCACTGAAATTTCTCCTCTGCTTGTTTCTACTTATCTTTAGGAGGTTTCAGTGCAAAGTCAGCTATTTTTGGCTGCCTTTGAAAATATTTTGGAGTCTGCTGCCTAATTTTACAAAACAATTCAATATTTTGAAATTGTTGTTTTCAATATTTCCTGTTCTTTTTGTTGTTTTTGGATGATTTCCAGAAGCATGGGAAAATACTGTATCTGTACAGCCATTCTTTGCTGTTAACATGAACAAACAGCCAAGGATCGGCAGACCTTTGAAGAAAGTGCCTAACACTAAAGAGTTGAAAACCAAGGAGAAAAACATAAGCAGCCTTGAGGAAGCAGAGACAAACAGTAGAAGGAAGCTGGAAACAAATTCCTGAGAGATAAGAGAAAATGTTTCATGCATGAAGGAATACCAGGATGCTATATGTAGAAATACCCAGAGAACTATAAAAATATATTGAAAATTAAAAATTAACATGGGAACATTTAAAATTCAAAAGTCAGAGGGTGTTTACTATACAAATCTTACAACTTTCCCCAAAAATTAAAAATATAGGAAAAATTCAATATAAAAGGTAAAATATAAAGTTGAGAAAATTTCCCAAAAAGAGAACAGAGAAGAAGGAAGAAGGAGAGAGACAATGAATTTAAGGAATCAAATCAGGAGAACCAATGGGTGACTGGGTGACAAATAAGCATTCTAGAAAGAGAGACCAAAAAAAAAAAAAAAAGAAAAAGAAAAAAGGGAAAAATGATACAATGGCTGATAAATAAGCAAATGATACAATGACTCTAATAAGCAAATTAGAGTCAAATAAGCACTCTAGAAAGAGAGACAAAATAGAAAAGAGGAAAAATCATACGAGGGAAATGTTGCAGAATTGGATGTGAATTTCAGATTTTGAGTACCTAGCTAGGACCTTTTGTGATGACGTATTTACATCCAGGCACCCTGTTCCAACATCACAGAACCAGTAATAAAGAAACCATCTTAAAAGTCTTAGTGAAGGAAAAAAAAGTCTGCACAGAAAAGATTAAAAATTCAAAATGGCATTTGACTTCTCAAGCGCAACATTAGAAGTTAGATGACAACAGAGCAATGTCTCCAAAATTCTAAAGAAGAATATTTTTCAATTTAAGATACTTCACCCACACAAATTAACTCTCAAGTGTGAAGGTAGAATAAAGATGTTTTCAAGCAAAATATGCAGAATAAAATTGCCACCCATGCACCTTTTCTTAGGAAACTGCTGGAGGAGATGTGTCCCATCAGAGGGAGGGACTAAACTAAGAGAGGAAGAGGAGATAAAGAAAGAGGGGATCTGGCACACGAGAGAGGCAAAAGGATTTCTCAAGATGATGATGGAGGAAAGTGGCAAAATGACAATGTGGGCCAGCAGGAGGCAACATGTGGAACTGGTAGGTTTCTTGCTTGCTGGGTCCTTGTGAGAAGAGTTTTATACCCTGGAAGAGACTCTGCTGATGATTTAGTAACAGAAAGAGAGGCAAACCAACGCCCCACCCAACTCTCTTGCCAAGGCAAGGATTAATTCCAAAGAAAACAAAAATTGTACAAGAAATGTAGTCATCATGCATATGGCTCAGTGTAAAATAAATCTACAGTCAAAATAGTTTAAATATTGAACTTTGATTCAAACAAAAATTATCCTACTGAAACCATCATTGCTTGTCTGCCATTCTCTATCCCCTTACCCTGCCTTTTTCACCCTAGCTGTTATCTGTCTGATAGTATATGTTTGTTTGTTTTTGTCTGTCTCTCTCATTAAGATACAAGCTTCATGAGGACAAGAACTTGGTCTATTATGGCCACCACTATATTCCCAAATTGCCTATGGTAGTGCTGAGTATATAATATATCTGAAAAATTTATCTTAATGAAATAATATTTAAATATAGGGTAGATAAAGCGTGTGCATGTGTGTGTGGTGTTGGCAACCTAAAATTTTATTCACAATCTTCTCAATAAATAATGTTCTAAAAGAAAATAAATAAAAAACACAGCAGTAAACCATGCTATGTAGCAATATTATAGTGAGTAGCAGAACATCTAAAAGAGGTAGAAGTGGTTTCTGTGGAGAGCAGAAGTGAGAAGTTTGGAGGAGGGGCAGCCTTTTTTTTTTTTCCAAGCATTGCTTGACATTAAACTTGGCACATGCATTCCTTTGAGAAAAAACACAAAATAAAAAAAAAAAAAAAAATAGAGATAACTAATGCTTTTACTTCTTTTTTTTTTTTTTTTTTTTGAGAGGGACTCTCGCTCTGTCACCTCTGTCCTCTGTCACCCAGTCTGGAGTGCAGTGGTGCAATCTTGGTTCACTGCAGCCTCTGCCTCCCAGGTTCAAGTGATTCTCCTGCCTCAGCCTCCTGAGTAGGTGGGACTACAGGTGCATGCCACCATGCTCAGCTAATTTTGTATTTTTAGTAGGGATGGCGTTTTGCCATATTGGACAGGCTCCTGACATCATGATCTGCCCTCCTCGGCCTCCCAAAGTGCTGGGATTACAGGCGTGAGCCACTGTGCCCGGCCATGCTTTCGATTCTTACACATATCATTGTTGTTTTAAAAGTGAAAAGCCTAAGAAGAGTTGTTAGGTTTTCTTGTTAGGGTAGGATTAATTTCTAGATACACCAAGCCAAATTTCCAGTCCTGTTGTGAACACCCAACTTCTTGTGAACCCTCCTTTTCTAAAGAAATACAAACATCTGTTTACATTAGATATCTTTGAAGTTTTTTTCCATACCTTCGAAAATCAAGTTGAAGAACAATGGAAACACAAGGCTGTGAATCTCTGACTTAACAACTCTAGTTTTCTAAGGTGTGAGTTTTAACAAGCTGCTTTAACCTCTCTGAACGCTTTCAATTTCTTTATTTGTAAAATGGAGATGAGAATATGAACCACATTGGATTCCAGCATTCATTAAATTAGATATCTCTGTGTGATCCCAGTATAAGGTAGATATTTGATGTCTGCTAACTTTTATTCCTCCCTTCCTTCTTCCCCAGAACTGATTGGAGTCACAGTTGAATTTGTGAATTAGAGAGGAATTTATTTGCTACGCAAGTGACAGGACTTAAGCTTATGCAAGTCTATAGTGTTTGAGGGAAATGTATACTTCTTTCCACATTATTTGATATTTCCATGGGAATACATGGTCCATATATTTTGGTGTCTGAGAAGGAGCAGTTCTTTCACAGTATTGATATTTATCATGAGGCCTGTCATAGGAGAACAAGGGTACTCCTGCCAGTCATTGTTCATCATTGCATTCCCCAAAGCACCTAATGCTTTACTGAAGTACTCAGTCGGTGTCCTTGAATGTGGCTTGTCAATTGAGACTGGCCAATATGGACCAGTTTGTAGACTCTCTGTTATTCCTGTCCATGTGTTACTTGGGACAGGGGCAGGTTCAATTAAACTACAATTGTGAGAAGATCTGTTAACACTTCAAATATTGAATTAAGTTACTTTGTTTGCCTAAGAGATTATATAGAGACCCTTTCTCTAGCCAGTCCCTGCATAATGAGTTCTCTAACAGACCTGTGAGCTTCTCTACAAAAGGTTAATTTCGTTCTTCACTACAAAGCATTGTGAATGGTCCCCAGGGCTGTCTTTGGTAAAGGAAGAGAAGGTCTTGTTAAGTATTAATGATCACAGTGGCAAGTTCACAGTATCACCTCCTCCCTGGGAAGGAAAAAATCACTTCATTGATATATATCAAGGGACTTCCACTGGGGACAAAGGGTACAGCCATCATTACACTCACTATGGGCACAGTAAAAAGGGTACTTCTCTCCCACCTGATATTTGCTACAATTTCCTAGCCCAGAAACGAATGAGGCTACAAATTTATAATAGGGATGGCAAAACGAGAGAACCAGGATTTTAATTTAAAGAGGGATTATTCTAATTCTACTCCTATAATTACAATAATATATTTGCTGGTAAGACTTGAGGTGATACTTTTTTTTATTTCCCACATTTTTGCATAGAAAAGCTTTTTTGAAGTCTAGGAGAGTTAAACTGTCAATCTCATGTTAATTTGGTATTTCCCAATCAGGGCAAATAGGCAACCACATCCCTTCTACATGAAGCACTGAGTAACAGACATTTTAGAATGTGACAGAATAAACTGAAGATTATTCCTGTCCCTGCTCCTCACCCATCAGAAAAGGAATATGAAATTGTGAAAGAATTTCTAAGAATTTATTTGCTGAGAATTGTCTCCAGCAAGGAGTTTTTTCCCTTAAATAGTGTAGGATGGATCTTTTTGACCCCTTAATATATCTTCCTACAGATCCATTAAAAGGAAAGAGTGTATTATGTTCTCAGCTGGGCTCCAGCCTCTCCACACTCTCCCCACTCTCCCCATGCCTCTCACCCAGGCTGCCACAGAAGATGTTGGGGGATGGGACTGGCTTTGGGGAGGCTCTCCACCTCCCCTCCCAGATGGTCTGGATAGCAGAACTTCCCATAGTTCTCCCCAGGTCATCTCCCAGTTTCTACTCCACTCCCCACTTTGCACACAGGTGTAAAGGCCTCCTGACCACTGTCGGGAGACCTCTAAATCTCTCTGAGCTTGTCTAGTGAAGGCCTGACATGAGAGACTAGCTGAGGGGCTAGAAGGACAAAAGAATCACATTTTCTACATTGGCCTCCATGCTGGACTGTTTTGTCGGCTACTCTCTACTTGGAATACGTCATGGCAAATTATAACTTAAGCATCATTTTTTTGGGGGGAATCTGTGTCATTGAGAAATTAATTGGGCTTGCACATATAAAATATTCAGCCCTGTCTGGCAGCAAGTAAACACTGAATAAAAAGAAGCAGTTATTTCCCTCTTCTGTATATGATGTGTTTTAGAATATTTTTCTAAGATACATCTATATCTAAGTATGGCTTTCACTCTTACAATAGACAGGCAAATAATATTTACTGGCCCCTTATAAACTGAGCATATACTTTTGAAATTTTGGAAAACAGCAAAGCATACCAAAGTCTTTCTCTCTCTCTCTCTCTCTCTCTCTCTCTCTCTCTCTCTCTCTCTC
>NC_045447.1:74058236-74146016 GCF_002776525.5 Piliocolobus tephrosceles
TCTCTCTCTCTCTCTCTCTCTCTCTCTCTCTCTCTCTCTCTCTCTCCCCCTTTCTCTCTCTCTCTCTCTCTCCATCTGTGTGTGTATGTGTTTGTGTGTGTTTAGGGTATGATATGTTCTATAACTTTTGGTTTTATAATTGACATCCACCAATCCATACCCATATAATTTATTTCATTGTTTCAAATTCCCTCTTTGCCAAAACACATTTTTGAGGTGAGTATTTTAATTGATCCCATGAAAGAAACACTTGCAATGGTGGCTCAGTGAGGAGACCGGTAATTGAAGCTCAAAAGAATCGTGCTTTAGAGGCATTTGGATGGTAGCATGGGTGAGCAGTGCTTGCACAGGGTGAGTAGTGCTACGGGATCTTTCTTTTACCCCAAACAAGCCCTCTCTTCAGCATTCTATATTTCTATAATTATTTTAAGACTATTACCCCGAGTAAGCAAGCCCATTGAGGATACTGGAGAAATTTCTACTTTTTTTTTTTTTTTTTTTTTTTGAGATGGAGTCTTGCTCTGTCGGCAGGCTGGAGTGCAGTGGCACCATCTTGGCTCAATACAACCTCTGCCTCCCAGGTTCAAGTGATTCTCCTGCCTCAGCCTCCTGAGTAGCTGGGACTACAGGTATGCACCACCACGCCAAGCTAATTTTTTGTATTTTTTGTAGAGACGGGGTTTCACCATGTTGGCCAAGATGGTCTCCGTCTCTTGACCTCATAATCTGCCCACCTCAGCCTCCCAAAGTGCTGGGTGGGATTTCAGGGGTGAGCTATCATGCCCAGCCAATTTCTACTTCTTAATAATTCTAAAATTATTTGTACCCAGTGCTTAGATTGTACTTGGCACACATTAAGTGTGCATGCATTAATACAATCATTTAAAAATTTATTTACTGAGCACTAAACACAATGGGAGAGTGGAGAAAGGTGGAAGAAGAGAAGTTACGCATTGCCATTGGCTAGTGCACTTGCAGGATATCATGTTTCTTCTCCCTTAACTGTTGTAGACAACTGTTTATTTGCATTAAAGATACTCAGGATTCCCCAGAAAACCAGGAACATATATACCCCAGGTGTACACAGGTTCTCCTACCTGCACTCAGTTTTTTATACCCCATAGTCTCTGGGACATAGTAGGTGCTCAGTTTATTTTGCTTGCTATAACACATCCAAATATGTCTTCCATCTTCCGAGCTCTGCTTTTCAACATTATACCCATTCCTAAAACATGGCTCAAATGTCAACCACTCCATGACCACTTTCTTGAATCCCCTCACCTTGATTTTCATTAAATCCTGAGCTTGAGTCATTACTCTTGGAAGAATTGTTGTTTATTTTTGTATGTTTCCCCCCTTAAGTATAATTTAAGGTAATGTGACTGAAGGAAACTGAATGTGGGAGAAGAAATGTTAGGAGATGAGGTTTGAGAGGATTAAAATTACACAGCACCTTGGGCTTACTCTTGAGAGGAAGGACTTTGGTAATTTTTCTAAATGTGATGAGGATTTTGAGTAGTAATAAAATCATTATATATTCAAAAGATTACTTTCACTGCTGTGTGGAAAATACACTGTAGAGATACAGGAATAGGAGCAGAAAAGCAAGTTAAGAAGCTTCTGTACTGATCAATGTGAAGAGTGATGGTGTTTTAAACGTGGTGGTAGCAGTGGAGTTGATAAGAAAAGGTTGGAGTCTGGATATCTGTTGCTGTTAGAGTCAACAGATATTAATGGATTGGATATAGGGTATGAAAAAAGAGGAGTGAGAAATGGCTCCAAAATTTTTGGCCTGAGCAGTTAGTTTCACCTTTTAAGATATAGAAAGAAGGACTATAGAAGGTAAGAACCAAGAGTTCTGTTTTGGTTGTGTACATTTGAATACCTATTATACTTCTAAGACAGCTATCATGGAATCATATATATAAGCCTAGCATTCAGAGGGGAAAATTCTGGAGCTATAAATTTGGAGTCTTCAGTGTGTAGATGGTATTTACATAAATACATCTTACAGACCTGGATAAGAGAATGTGTAGACAGAGAAGACAGAAAGCCCTGTGAACACTAATGGTTAGACATTAGGGTTTTGAAAAGAAAAGGCAAAGGAAACTGAGAAAAAGTGGCCCATATGATGGAAAAAAAACAAAACAAAACAAAACAAAATGGAAAAGTATGATGAGATGAAAGCCAAACTAATATGTTGTTCAAGGAGGAGGGTGAATGCTTCTGACAGTCCAGCTGTAACAAAAATTAGGAAATGACCATCAATTGGAGTTAACAATGGAAGGTCAGTCATGAACTGGACAAGAACAATTTCTATAGCGCAGTGGAAGCCAAAGCACAATAAAAGTGTATTACAGATAGGATGAAAGAAATGCATGGACAACAGCAAATATGGACACTTCTATCTGGGAGTTTGCTGCAAAGAGTAACAGAGTGGGGAAGTAGCGAGAGGGCACTACCTGGAGGGAGAAGTGGCAGCAAGATAGGAAAGTATTTGACTGTGTATTTTTAGGATGAGAGAAATAGCAGCATGCCTGTATGCTGTTGGAAATAATCTGGTAAAATGAGTAAGGTTTCTGATGTGCTTTTGGAGCAAAGCTTTTAAGAAACTGAGAGAAGTTGAATATCATAGACAACAAGAATTGGCCTTAGATAGAAGCAAGAAAAACTTGTTCCTTGCTTGAATTGATTAACTGGCTGATTTAACTAATTATTTTAACTAAAAGACTGTCTGAAAAGACCATTATATACACGTCAGTTTGCATTTATAATAGTCATTTATTTTTTTTTTTTGGAGGGTTTTTTTTTTTTTTTTTTTTTTTTTTTTTTCTTTTTTTGAGTGTTGCCTCCTTGTAAAAGCCAGACAACTCATTTCCCAGCCTCTTCTCCCAGCTGGGGTGTGGTTAGGTAACTTGGTTCCTCCAATCAAACACACACCCATGAAACTTAAAATTAGAAGTGACTAGCATATTGGGTAGAACTCACTTCCTGGCAAAGACTGCATCACATGTGACTTCCTTGGTTATCAAACTAATGCCCTGTATAGAATTTTGGCATTGGAGTGGCAGACAATGTGGTTGCAGTAAAGTTGAGTTCCTGGTGTTCAAGAAGCAGAGACACAAATTGTAGCATCTAGAACTTGATGGAGGCAGGTTTTTTGTTTTGTTTTGTTTTTATCAGACTGCTTCTGTAGAGCAATTTAGGATGTCATTCCTGGAAACAGGATTAAGGCAAATTTTCTGGCCCTCCCAGTGACTCCTGAGGTGGGGGCGGGGGGCGGGGGAGGAGCTGTACATATTTTAATATGAGTTTTTTGTCACTTAATCTGCCAGACTTGGTTTCTGTAGCTCTGGAGTTCTCACTTGCAAGCAACAGTAACTGAAAGTGAGTCTGGCTCACCTAGGAAACTGATAAACTGCTGAACTATTCTCCTTAGGTTATTTTTGTTTAAACAGATACTATTTAAGAATAAGGAAACAAACTATGATACTGAGAAATGAGTTTCCAACATAAGCAAAAATCTGTTAATTCTCAGACCACTTGAGGATAGTGGCCATATGATATCTGTGATATCTCATTTGAAAGTTATATGAAATTATAACTGCTGAAGAGAAAATTATGTTAAGTAATCTAACAGTGATAAGGGGATGAATAGAAACATTGGGATAGAATCTTTGAAATGGGTAGTTTACTAGAATATCTAGGACTTCAATACACAAGCATGTATGTGCATGTATAGGGTCTGAAAACAAAGATAACTTGTAAACAACTACCCCTACTCTAGCTGTAACCATAGCAGCGAAAACTATTCATTTTCTGTCTCAAATAATGTGTTCAGGTCTATCTCACTAACAATTCAGAAGGGGACATTGACAAATGATCACTATATTCACCCAGCCATTTTAAATAGGAAGGCATTTGGCTGAATTCTAATTTGACCAATGAATATTTAACTGATAAAGCTGCCAGATAAGATTCTGGCCAAAAGAGAAAAAAGAGAAATGAAGCTGGAGTTGCTATCATGCAAAAATCCTTTAATGAAGGACATGAAAGGAACATTGTGAATTCTGGGCTGAAAATCTGTTCTGTATTGGGAGATGGAAGAGCAGCTGGCCCACAATTGAGAAACTTTGAAGATTCTGTGACCTCTAGAATGTCTAAGCCATGGAGGGTATTCTTCTTCCTTTGTTTAATGTTTTGCATTTTTAAAAGAGTAAGGGAAGAAAAATGCCTTAAAATGTTTTAACTTCAAAGCAACAGAAACAAAATGAAGTACTGGAATCATGGAAAATTAAAAGACTTTGCCCAAATGCTAAACTTGTCAACATTTTCCTCTTCATTGAGTGTACTGCATGATAACATCCTAGACAAAGTTTTTGATTTATTTGGATCTGGCCCCAAAAATGTTGCTTAGAATTAAGGCTCAAGGGGGTCCAATTTCAGGTTAATTTTTCAAGTTGATTTCATAATAATGATTAATATTTATTAAGTATTCATTATTGTCACGTCCTGTTTTTAATATGTTGGATCCTTTAATTTTCATAAAAATTGTCTGAACTAGATTCTATTTGTAGTTCTATTTTATAAATAATGAAACCAAAGTTCAGTGGTGTTGAATAAGTTGCCCAAGGTTGTACTGCAATTTAGTAGAGAAGGATCTGGTAGTGGAACCTTGGAATCTCTGTCTAGAAACCTAATGCTAAGCCATTATACTCCACCACCTCTAGTTTTCTCATTCTCTAATCTCTATCTCTGCTCTTTCTTTTCTTTTCCCTTTAATCAGTTGTTTTTATAAAGCACAAAGACATATAGAGGGAGATAATAAAGACATGCCTGACATAGTTACCATTCAATAAATTTTATAGATAGTAATGCTTATACGCAACACATTTATTATATACAGTACCATATTTAATTCCTCAGCACATTTCCTTTGTGTAGGAAAGATTTTGGATGGTCAAGTTACAACCAAGAGGTTGTTTGGAAAACATTAAATAGGAGCAAGATCATTTAGTAGAAAATCATAATGGCTGCAGTCATCAACTGAAATGAAAAGAGGGCACCCATCCAGGGCTATTCTGTCTATTGCAGATAAAATGCCTGGAGCTACGACCTTCTCAAGGTCTTACTAAAATGATTAAATCCTAAAAACAAAATGTCTCCAAATACAAAAACAAAATTGCAAAATCAAAATTCTTACATGTATATTTACACATTTACAAAATGAAACATTATGACAACCTTACTCATTATTATATTTTGTCATGGTTGAAAATAATTTTCAAGTCTTCCAGAGAATGTAGGATGATTTCTGAGACATTATAATCAATGATAAATTAAATGAGTGACCTGTAGCCACATATTTTTGAAAGCAAAATTACAAATAAATTTCTTTTAAAAAATGTTTACCTTCAAAATATGTACTTAATGAGAATATGGGTATGTTTGAAATGATGAAGTTGTAGGATATATGAAGTCTAAAACTGCCCTTGCACCCATCCTCCATATTGGGATATTCCTGCTGCTGAGTGATAAAGAATTCTGGAATCAGCTGGTTAAGAATCCCTCTTCTTTGGATAGTTAAGGAGACATGCTGACGGTAATTTTCTTGAAGAAGAGTTTATTTCCTTACAAGATTGGTGGGTAACTCTTGATGCTCAAATGATGCCATCCCCCTTTCCCCAAAGTCTACCTCCCACACTATTCATCTTTTCTTAGTCCACTGTGCGCTTAAGGTTGGGTTAGTTGCCAAGTAGATTGATGGTTTTTGCACTCCAGCAAATATTATTAATTGGTTTATAGAATGCAGCTCCACACATCTTAGCATTCTGTAAAGTCCACTCAGTAGTAACAGAGGCTACATTAGCATAGCAATAACAGGCTACATTAAACTGCCCAGGAAAGAAATTGTCAGTTTAGTCTCAGAGGCAGATTTCTCTGTAGAAACTCCCCATAGG
This sequence comes from Piliocolobus tephrosceles, assembly GCF_002776525.5. Taxonomy (NCBI): domain Eukaryota; kingdom Metazoa; phylum Chordata; class Mammalia; order Primates; family Cercopithecidae; genus Piliocolobus; species Piliocolobus tephrosceles. Next base: position 74,064,197 of record NC_045447.1, read on the forward strand.
CAGACTTACTGAGGGACATTCAGGCAAAACATTGGTCAGTCTGGCTCACTGAAAAGCAATTCATGGGTAACCAAGATGCTGTTATTTCTAAAAGCAGTGCTCAAAATGGGACCTTTGTTGTCTTCGGGTTATTTAGTGCTCTCAACATATGTGGTCTGTTCTTGTGCCCCTAAATCTCCTTAAGAAACAATTCCTTAAAAGTTCTCAGTGCTTGGGATTCAGACCCGCCCACTATTCATCTCCAAGGGATATAGGAATATGGGGATTATAAATTCCCACTTCAAGATAGAAGGGGATTGAGCCAGGGTTATCCTACGACTGACAAACCTGAACTGAAAGAGGCTTCTAAATGAGGAAAGTGTATAGTTAAAAATCGTAGAAGACAGCCCTAAAAGGGAGGAAAAATAAGCCAGAAGTCAAAGTTAAGAAATGTAAAAGGAATCTGTTTCATTATAGAAAAGACAGAAGCAAGAGGAAACAATAGGATTCTCACAGTGGAGCTGAAATAGTGGGTAGGTTTATAAGACCTCTTTGGGCACAACTACTGTGCCCAAATTTGACATAGTTATTAACATTAAATATGTTGAAGGTTGTCCCCCTCCCCAGATACAGAGGCCTGGAGAGCTTAGCATAAATGTTAGGATCAGGAGGTCTTGGCTCACAATTTCGGAATGATCTCTCTGTAAAATGGGGATAATAACATCTCTTAGCAGGATGTTTGTATGGCAGTGGATGTAAAGCATTAGTAAAGTGTTTAGGGCACGTTAAATCATCTACAAATGGTAGGTGGATTTAAATTAGTGAACAAAAGAATATAAAACATAAATAGAGAATATTGAAAGCAGAACTTTTCCTGTTCTCCAAATTTTTCCTGCCCTTTCTTCTTTTATCTTTTTTTATTGAGAGAGACACATACACAGAGAAGTTTTGCCTAAGTAGACTTGTTTTACTTAAATAATTCAGCAAGCATTTATTATTATGCTCTTACTATATGTGAGGCATGATCTTAGACCTACCCATAGACCAAGGAGGGCTGGTATTGAATTAGATCAAATATTTAAAGTCCCCTAATTGACTTAAGTGGAATATTACTATCAGCACAGCTGCAGGGCATGGAAATTATTGCCCTAGAAAGCCATGAATTTGGTGGCAGTAAAAGCCATCCATCCAAGCTTTTAGAATGACTGCTCTAGCACCTAACCCTTGTGTGGCTTACTGCATTTGTTGTGTCTTGACGACTCTCATGGAAACCGTGAGGCTGGTAATGAATTACAACAGGGAGAAGGTGAAATATTTACCTTTACCAAAATCTTCTCTCTTCTGCCCAAATAAAAACTACCCATCTTTCTGTACCTGCTCCTTCTTGAATACTCGTTGCACTTATATTACCATGCAGTTTGGTACTTTGTTGGGTAACATAAGCTATTACTTTATATTTGGTTAATATGTATTATAGTAGCTCCATCACCCTAAATGGATTGTCAGCCTCCTGAAGTCAGGAGATTAGACCTTATACTTCTTTTTCTTTTGGCACACTTAGTATCAAGTAATAGTTAGAAAAATGAAGAGTAAGGGCAAATAAAATAGCACTTGACTGATGGATTACACATGGTTGCCCTCAGCATGATGCACCTTCACTTTTTAGCACTTTTCCAGTTGAACTTTTATATTTCTTGTGTGATTACTTGGTTAATATCTATCTCCCCAACTGGACTATAAGCTCCATGAAGGCAGGGACCAGCTAAGTTTAGGTTCATTATCTGTTGTGGGTTGAATAGTGTCATCTCCCTGCCACTGTCCAAATTCATCTCCATCTGGAACCTCAGAATGTGATCTTATTTGGAAATAGAGTCTTTGCAGATGTATTTAAAGTAAGAATTAATATCAGATCATACTGGATTAGAGTGGGCACTAAATCCAATGTGAATATCTTTATAAGATACAGAAAAGGACATACAGAGAAACAGAGAAGGTGATGTAAAGATGGAGGAAGAACCTGGTAGAGTGCATCTATAAGCCAAAGAACACAATGGATTCCTAGAGACCACCAGAAGCAAGGGGAGAGGCATGAAACAGTTTCTCCGTAAGAGCCTACAGAAAGAACCAATCCTGCGGACACCTTGATTTTGGACCTCTGGCCTCCCAAACTCTGAAAGAATGAATTTTGGTTGTTTCTAGTCATTCGGTTCATGATAATTTGTTACACCAGCCCCAGGAAACTAATATACCATTGTATCCCTCTTATGTAGCAAAGTATTTGGGCACAGCAACGGTTCAATAAATATGTGTGGAAGTGACTTTTCCATGTAACCAAAAACCACCTGTTCTCCAAAAATGATTGAAGTAAAAATTAAAAGAAAGTATCTGTGGGAGGAAGGAAGCCAGGTCAGTCCTTTCCCCCTTTTTTATATCTTTTGCTAATTCAGTGGTTCTCTAAGTGTAATTCTTGGAGCACATACTTTCAGAATCACCTGGGTGCTCATTGAAATTTCAGATTCCCAAATCAGCTGAATAAAAATCTCAGGGGCTGAGAGTATGTTTCTTTAATAAGCTCCCATGGCAGGGCTTAGGCTCATGAAAATTTTTCAACGGGGGCTCCCTTTTTTATTGTAAATCTTAAGGCTCTTTGAATTCTATCAAAGATATTTCTCTAGCCAGAATGGACAATGCACCTGATGGGAGGAAGCCTGCCTTCCTGCAGTAGGTGTGAGGCTGACCTCCTCATTAACGCTGCTGGGAATTTCTGAAGCAGAGTGCTCCAGCTGTCAGTTTCTTTTTTCCTTAGGGATACACCTGGCTGCTTGACATGACCCCAAATCTTGTCTAGAGGTGAGGTTTTCATTTCAATAGCAGTTTCCTCAAGAAAAGAATCAAAGTCAGAATTAAGATGTATGTAGAACCCCTCCATCCTTAGGACTATTTTTTTTCCCAAACAGTAATGTCCCCATAGCATTACTTTCAAACTTTTGCAAATTTCAAACTTCCAACTTCAGCCACATTTTACCTCTGAAAACATGTGTCTCTCAAAAGATAGGTGATAGTTTATTACAAACAGGATATTTGTGTTTCATATTCATCACCCATTTATGGCTTTCTCATCCAATCTGCTGAGTCCTGAAATCAAAACACATACCAGGCTGCAAGCTCAAATTGGCATCTGCAGATCAAGCTGGGAGCTTTCTGCTGTGCAGTTCCCTCCAGGAACTCTCAGAAACCTGCAGTTGTCATTCACGTGGGTGTGAACAGATCTCCGGGTCCTGTGGCAGGGCCAACTACCCTTCCAGGAGTCTTTCTTTAAGATTTTTAATCCTGTTGTTAGGATGCCTTCTTTCTGCACACCTGAAATAACAACCCAAATGTCAAAACAAGAATTGGGGAAGTTAGTTCAGCTCCATGACTTTGCACTAAGTCTGGGAGGATTTGTGGGCTTGTCAGGAGGGATTTGTTGCAAAACCCAAGTGAATCATGGAGTGGAGGTGCATATTAAGCCAAAGAGGCAGAGAAGGATGAAAAAGAAGTGTCACGAAACTTTGAGCTAGGCGGTGTGTCCAGACTTCTGTGCAGTACCAAACCTTTGGCTTTGACTAATAAACTGTATTGCCCCTTTAGAACAGAATAAACCAGAGATACCAGAGTTTAAAGTGGATTTGAAGCCACATTTCCACCACCAGAAAAACAAAGTTTAGCCACCTCTTGCTAATTTTTTCTTTTTTCTTTTTTTTTTCCTGCACATGAAACACCATCCATCTTTGTCACACACTGCCTTGAAATCTCAAGGTTACCTTTAGCTTACCCTCACTCTCAGTCACCCCTTCCCTTATCATGTCTGTCACAAATTGCCATCCATTTTTTCTATGAAACACGGGTCCCATATGTCCCTTTCCTAAGGCTGGCCCAAATGCTCTACGTCAGCCACATGGCTCTGCTAATTCTTTGCTTTTTTTTTTTTTTTTCACATTTGTTGCCTTCACTATTCTTTTGACAATTTAGTCACCTCCTGCTTATCACCGATACAGACTGGGAACTTGGGGTTGTTTTTGGATTATTCCTTTACTCTTCCTTCTTTTGACTTAAATTCTCAAAGTCCTTCTTTTTGTTGTTGTTGTTCTTTTTTTTTTTTTTGGACAGAGTCCCGTTCTGTTACTCAGGCTGGAATGCAGTGGCACAGTCTCTGCTCATCCCAGCCTCCACCTCCCAGGTTCAAGCAATTCTCCTACCTCAGCCTCCCAAGTAGCTGGGATTACAGGTGCCCAACATCATGTCCAGCGAATTTTTGTCTTTTTAGTAGAGATGAGGTTTCACCATGTTGGTCAGGCTGGTCTTGAATTCCTGACTTCAAGTGATCCACCTACCTCAGCCTCCCAAAGTGCTGGGATTACAGGCATGAGCCACCATGCCCAGCCCTTTTGTTCTTATTGCCATCATCATCATTCTCATCTGAGCCTTTACACCTGGGTTTCTGCTAAAGTGGCCTTGATACTGTCTTTGGCAACTAAAGAAAATCTTGCCTTTGTTTCCTTTGCATATACATATATATATATATATATATATATATATTTTAGTTTGTTTAATCATTCTACTTGTTAATAATAGAAATAACTGCTATTTATTGAGCACCTAATATATTCCAGACATTTTACTAACCCTGCATAGAAACCAGCTCAGCAGATCTGATGTAGAGACTAGAAATCTGTATTTTCAGCAAGCACCCCAGTGTGAAGCACTCTTCTAGAAAGATTGCTATATACTGTGGAAAGATGAAAAAAAAAAAAACCTCTAAATCCATGATTTTATCTATTTGATGGGGGACAAGAAACTGTTGCTTGTTTTTTGCATTATTCATGTTGTTCTGGCCTAGTTGTTTGTTCCAATAGGAAAACATTTTATTTTTTGATTTTTAATACTCTTTACCTTTGTACTCCAGGATTGTTTTTTCAATATTCTTTCTTCCTTACTCATCACTATTAAAACATAAGACTGGACCCCAGTAATCATTCTATAGATAAACAAGGGGCTACCTGATGGCCTAAAACACACAATGGAAAGCACTATTTTAGGGCTGGAAAGCCTTTAAAGATCATATGGTCTTAATTTTAGAGTCAGAGGGACAGTATTCATCAAAGCTTACCATTTCGGAAAAGTTGGTCAAAAGTGATATATGATGTAAATACGGTAGGCAGCCAAGGGAAGAGCCATCAAGGCACTAAGTTGTCAATAAGTACAAAGAAGGCAAAGATGGTGTAGTGTGTCTGGATACAATTGAAGTTAAATATAAAAATGTGACTTGCTTTGACCAATGAAATGTGAACAGAAGGAATTTATGTCACTTTTGGTTAGAAACTTTAAGTATCAAGTGTAATTCTCTGTGTCCTCTTTTTCTGGCTCAGCAATCATGGAAGCACATGAAAAAATGGGGCTCCATCAGCCTTGGCCCATGAGCGACTAGGGTGAGAAGACTTTCTCTGCTGCAGCATGCATAGCTAAACCACTAAAACTGGGAAGTTGTTACCATAGGAAAATTGTGGCCTATCCTGACGCAATATTCTACTCTTCCCCTAGTTCTTTAAGCTGAGTGGGTTCACTAATAGTGATGATGATGATGGTAATGGTGATGATAACAATAACTAACATATATCAAGAGTTTACCACATTTACCTGCTATGTGCTTTATAGGGTTTTATGTCATTTAATACTTAAAGTGTCATTATGAGATAAATGCTATCATAAACCTTGTTTTATAGAAGAGAGAACTGAAGTATAGAAGATCAAGATCATATCAAAATTAAGCGTGAAACAGGCTTGTATTCAGGCATTCTGATTCCACAGCTTTCATAATCATTAAATTGCTTCAGCTAGGTCATAGGTCAAAGATGCTAATTCCTCCAAGTGTATTCTACAAAATGCTAGTTTTATGGAATATTAACTAGCATTACTCTAAAAATGCATTTAAATCTTATTAAATATGTTTATGAAACACCAAGTAAAATAAAGCAGATTTTTAAAAATCTCAGAACTTTTAGATGTCTTTAAGATCTGCTTGATCCTTAGAATCTCTGCTTGAACTTGATCTCATTCTCATCTTTCTGGCCCCCGGTTTTTTATTCCACCTCTATGCCCCTGTTTCTGGCCCTACAAGTAGTAATTGTCTCCATCCCTCTGCTGTTGATTTGAACTTCAACGTCCCTGTATGATCTTCTGTTTTGCTGGCTCCTTGGATATCTGTATCTCCTGTTTGGGTTGAGAATTCTCCAGAACAGTCTTCTGCTTCACAATTTCTAGGTCCTTTTTTCTTTTTTTTATTATGCTGGTGTATAAATAGATGTCTAATGCAGAAAAAGTGAGAACATTTCCTGATCTTCTTTTCAATTATTTTTCTTCATAGATTTTCAGAAGTTTTTCTCATTGCTGTTCTTTTTGTGGCTTATTTAATTGAGATCACTCAGAGTTTCCAAGTTTCTATTACTTTCTTCTCCATATTCTGTTTGTAACCCTTTAAAGCACATTTCTCATCATTAATGGACTATGTTTTCCCTCTTTCCAAAAGCCAGAGGTGTTCAAAAAATTTGATGGTGGTAGTGGGAATTTTAGAAATGGACTTTATACAGTCTGGAATCTTTCAGTAATTTTCTAGTAAAAAAGACTAACGGTTTCTTTAGTCTTTAGAAAGTTGATAGTCTTTAGGAATAACAATATTGCCTGTTTTGATATATCAAGAGACTTTGAAATAGCCCAGGTAGGAGCCATAACTTCCAAAGTCTTGGATGTAGACTTTGGAATGGAGACTTCTACATCTTTGGATGTAGAACTCAGAGAGCTAGAAGAAATTTGAAGAAGGAAAACCTTAGCAAAGTTTAGCAAAGTTCGACAGTTCAAATTTTTACATGACTTTGAGCATTTGGTGAATATTATCAAACCTTTCTCCATAAAACTCCTCTTCTCTCCATCCATGCCAAATGTTGCTTCTCTTAGACCCCTGAGGTTTGTTCTCTGGTCCCTTAAGTGAGCAGTGCTTAATAAGGGAGGGAAGGATCATATAGATTGTGTTATAAAGAAATGTGAATGCCATCAGTATATTGTTCTCCTGAAATGGTGAACTGAAACCAGACTGTATCACCTTACACTGAAAAGGATTGAAAATCTTGTGTTACTTCCAATCTGTGTGTAGCAATCAACATTTCCAGCCATATTGGGGAACATGAAAGAACTAAGTCAAGGTCCGAGGGTTATCTTATTCTTAAGATAGCACTTTAAAAAGTAATTTGGCTGAAGTTGCTTATCAGCTTACGGAGATTTTGGGCTGAGACAATGGGGTTTTCTAAATATACAATCATGTCATCTGCAAACAGGGACAATTTGATTTCTTCTTTTCCTAACTGAATACCCTTTATTTCTTTCTCTTGCCTGATTGCCCTAGCCAGAACTTCCAACACTATGTTGAATAGGAGTGGTGAGAGAGGGCATCCCTGTCTTGTGCCAGTTTTCAAAGGGAATGCTTCCAGTTTTTGTCCATTCAAAGTCTCAGGTTACAAAATCAATGTGCAAAAATCACAAGCATTTTTATACACCAGTAACAGACAAACAGAGAGCCAAATCATGAATGAACTCCCATTCATAATAGCTTCAAAGAGAATAAAATACCTAGGAATCCAACTTACAAGGGATTTAGAGGACCTCTTCAAGGAGAACTACAAACCACTGCTCAGTGAAATAAAAGAGGACACAAACAAATGGAAGAACATTCCATGCTCATGGATAGGAAGAATCAATATTGTGAAAATGGCCATACTGCCCAAGGTAATTTATAGATTCAATGCCATCCCCATTAAGCTGCCAATGACTTTCTTCACAGAATTAGAAAAAACTGCTTTAAAGTTCATATGGAACCAAAACATACCCCGCATTGCCAAGACAATCCTAAGCCAAAAGAACAAAACTGGAGGCATCACACTACCTGACTTCAAACTATACTACAAGGCTACAGTAACCAAAACAGCATGGTACTGGTACCAAAACAGAGATATAGACCAATGGAACATAACAGAGCCCTCAGAAATAATACCACACATCTACAACCATCTGATCTTTGACAAACCTGACAAAAACAAGAAATGGGGAAAGGATTCTCTATTTAATAAATGGTTCTCGGAAAATTGGCTAGCCATAAGTAGAAAGCTGAAACTGGATCCTTTCCTTACTCCTTATACGAAAATTAATTCAAGATGGATTACAGACTTAAATGTTAGACCTAAAACCATAAAAACCGTAGAAGAAAACCTAGGTAATACCATTCAGGACATAGGCATGGGCAAGGACTTCATGTCTAAAACGCCAAAAGCAAGGGCAACAAAAGCAAAAATTGACAAATGGGATCTAATTAAACTAAAGAGCTTCTGCACAGCAAAAGAAACTACCATCAGAGTGAACAGGCAACCTACAGAATGGGAGAAAATTTTTGCAATCTACTCATCTGACAAAGGGCTAATATCCAGAACCTATAAAGAACTCAATCAAATTTACAAGAAAAAAAAAAAAAAAAAAAAAAAAACATCAAAAAGTGGGCAAAGGATATGAACAGACACTTCTCAAAAGAAGACATTCATACAGCCAACAGACACATGAAAAAATGCTCATCATCACTGGCCAGAGAAATGCAAATCAAAACCACAATGAGATACCATCTCACACCAGTTAGAATGGCAATCATTAAAAAATCAGGAAACAACAGGTGCTGGAGAGGATGTGGAGAAATAGGAACACTTTTACACTGTTGGTGGGACTGTAAACTAGTTCAACCATTGTGGAAAACCGTGTGGCAATTCCTCAAGGACCTAGAACTAGAAATACCATTTGACCCAGCCATAGCATTACTGGGGATATACCCAAAGGATTATAAGTCATGCTGCTATAAAGACACATGCACACGTATGTTTATTGTGGCACTATTCACAATAGCAAAGACTTGGAATCAACCCAAATGTCCATCTGTGACAGACTGGATTAAGAAAATGTGGCACAAATACACCATGGAATACTATGCAGCCATAGAAAAGGATGAGTTCATGCCCTTTGTAGGGACATGGATGTAGCTGCAAACCATCATTCTCAGCAAACCATCACAAGAACAGAAAACCAAATACCGCATGTTCTCACTCATAAGTGGGAATTGAACAATGAGATCACTTGGACACAGGAAGGGAAACATCACACACCGGGTCCTATTGTGGGGAGGGGGAGGGATAGCATTAGGAGATATACCTAATGTAAATGTTGAGTTAATGGGTGTAGCACACCAACATGGCACATGTATACATATGTAACAAACCTGCACGTTGTGCATATGTACCCTAGAACTTAAAGTATAATAATAATTAAAAAAAGTAATTTGGCAAAACCATGCAATTAGTGCTGTGTTTTTACAATTCTGAATCATGTACTCGACTAATCTGAAATATTAAAAACAACCCTTAGTTCTCTTCTCTCCGATTGAATTTTGTTCTTTATAAATACCATCAAGAGAGAATATATCTGGGTTAAATGTAAACATCACAATGCTTTGCTAGTGTTGCAATTTGGAATAGTCCCTTTTCTTCCATTGAAAATCACTGATTATTCAGAGCTAGTTATAGAGAACAAAATATCCATGTGATTGCATGGTTTCGATTGCCATCATCATAATGCTATGTACAAAGGCTGATTGGCTTCCATTTTGTACTTCTTGTTAAAACTGGGTTAATAAGAGACTTTGCAAAGATATTCTCCTCCTCACATGAAATTGTTCAGAGAAATGCAATGCAGAAACTAAAATTATTTTATTGTTAAAGAAAGAACTGGCCTATTCTACAATTTTTGTGGTGGTTGAAAATATCTCATCATTAATGCATTTATTGATTAAAATGATTGTTTTATATTAAGCAAATTTTGGTTTCTTATATATGTAAAATGCTGGTCTCAGTAAGACTTGCCACCAACAATTTAGAGCTACATTCGATTTAAGATTAGTAGACTGACGGTGATCATTTTCTGCCTACATATTTTATCAGTGGTAATAAATTAGAACTATTTCATTACACATGTCAGGAGCACAAATTATTTGGGGTAGTCTTCCTGGGATTAGTAACTTCCTTATGAAAAAAATATGATGTTTTCTTCATAAGTGTTTGACTTATGAAAAAGTCAAACTTAATAACTTTCATAACTTCCGTATGAAAAAATATGATGATTTTTTTCATAAGTGTTTGTATTAGTTCATTTTCACGCTGCTGATAAAGACATAACTGAGACCGGGTAAATTATAAAGAAAAAGAGGTTTAATTTTTTCCGGCTGGGGAGGCCTCATGAACATGGCAGAAGGCGGAAGGCGGAAGGCACATCTGTTATGGCAGCAGGCACAAGAGAGAAGGAGAGCCCAGAGAAAGGGGCTTCCCCTTGTAAAACCACCAGATCTTGTGAAACTTATTCACTGTCACAAGAATAGGATGGGGGAAGCCACCCCCGTGATTCAGTTATCTTTCACCAGGTCCCTTCCACAACACATGGGAGCTACAATTCAAGATGAGATTTGGGTGGGTTCGCAGTCAAACCATATCAGCATTCAACAGGCGAAAAATGGAGTAAGGAGCAAGAAACATAGCTGATATCAGTAATATGTTTCTGTGTGGATAGGGAAGCAGAAGAGAGTGGGTTGGGAAATCAAAGGTAAATTTTTAGTTTCTAATCCTGAATTCATTAAGTTCCTTCCTTTAGCTAGGCCACATCTCCCTGTATGTAAAAGGAGAGATTAAGTCTTGTTAATACGAAAACTCGGCAGCTCTATAACACACTTCAAAGGAGCCAGAACCTCAGAATTTAAAAAGTACAAACATGGAAGACAGAAAAGAGGAAATTTTCATGTTTTACTACTCTTCAATAACTTATAAGCCAAATCATTACAGGCTATTGACTTTGAAGGATATGCTTAAACTGCTTACGAGTGGGAAGTGATGTGAAGGAATTGAGATTTAGTAAAAGGTAGAAGAAGCCTGTTTACATTTGTTTTAAAAAATGTTGCTTATTTTGGTTTGACTTGTGAAATTACTGTTATACTTGGAAGCAAAAATAAATCTTTGGGTGGTTAAGAAAGTTTGAAAGTTATAATGCATTGATATGATCTATTTATTCTGCTTCTCTTTATCTACATAATACTTATTTACAGGTACCTGCAAAGCATTCTGTTCACCTAGTGGCTGCTAACTGCAGGTGTAGCACTCGTGTTATTGTTGACCTATTACATGCTTTCTTGTTGTGCATTTGAAATCAACTGTTCAGTCCCCCAACAATGAACTGCATTTCTATTGAATAATTTGTTGGTGCTGGGGGCAGAAATGTCATTTTTCACTATACAAACTTAGTGGTTTTAGGACCATAATCAAGTGATACAGACTACAAGCTATATTCCTATTTCACTTTTCAGGGGCAAAGATACCTAGAACTTTGTAAACCTAAGTGATGTTATTCTATACTATGCCAGGAAGAAAAGGGTGGAAGAGGGGTGATGTATTCTTGAATGAAAATGAACAAAGTATTTTATTTCTAAAGGCATGTAGAAGTTACATTTAGTCCTTTAGTCAGGACTAAATATCTATTTATTGTGTCAATAAAGTATGCATGCGTATTTACTCCATCAATCTACTAGTATGAATCTATCTTAATCTGAAATACCCAGTAAGCTTTACATATTTAGATGTTCATAGTGCCATTATTTATAATAGTGAAACATTGGCAACAGCAAAACTATAGGTAAATAGATGTGTTAGGAATTGTATATATTTGATGTAATATGCATAATTTTAGTAATACAAATTGCAATATGAAATAATGGAGGAAATGCTTACAAATACCATTAGGTTAAAGCTATAGAACTGCAAGTTTGTGCAAATAGCATCATCACCATTTTGTAATGCAAACCCTGGCATAGAAAAGCAATAGAAGACATGCACCTTTTCGCTGGTAGTGGCCATGTTTAGGAGGTAGGATGAAGGAGGGTTACATGGTGAGACTAGTGTTTGCATCTTTCTAATTTTCTGCATTTCTCTCATTTTCTGTAACAAGCATTCATTTCACAATTAAGTTGAAAAATATAAACATTCCATTTAGATTTTTATTTGAATCCCTCCAGTTCTCAGGTAGCAACGGAAGGCACTTGTAAAGCTCAAGCTGCCCTGCAGAGGTTCCTTCCCAGAGTCCAAATCCTCACTAACATCCTCCATAAGCAGCTTAGCCATAAAGCCGGCTCTGAGAGTGCTCCTCCTACCCCCAGCCTTTCTACTCAGCAGTGCCTGCCTCCCCTTCATCTCTGATCTGGAATTACATTAGAATCCCTTCTTCCTCAGCCTGTGCCCTTCTCCCCAGAGCCCCAGCAGGGCCTTTCTTCTCTTCTTTCTTGATTTCCCTTCTGAATCTTCTGGCATTCTCATTCCGAGGCCAGATGGCTGATTTTCTGAAGCATTAACACTTCCCCTCTGCTGACTTAAAACTGTTTAAAACCCATCACCCACATCTCCCTGGTAAGCAGGTTTCTACCACCGCAGGCTGCATGGTGGGATTTGGCGAGTGTAGGGAGAGTAGAGATGGAGAAACTGTCCAAAAAGAAATTGGCCACTACACTAGTTTGGTTTTACTGCATTCATTTGGAACACTTGGAAAGCATGGAGAGTGTTTAATGAAGACCCATTAAAGGAAAAGCGGGGTTGTTTAAAGAGCCATCAATTGTGTTAAGCCTGGTTCAGCAATTCAAAATCTTATAAACAGATTTTCAGTTTTGCTTCAAAAATTGACATCGCCATTGCTTATGTAAAAAAAAAAAAAAAAAAAAAACACACACATCAGAAGAAAAAAAAAAAAGCACAACAACGTCCAGATAAAAGACTTCACTGACATCTATTTTACATGGGCTTAAGTAGGATTGGAGTTGCTAATTTGTTTTCACTACTGGTGAATCTGAAAATATGAAAGGAAACCTCCCGTCCTTCCAAACAGTGGAGAAAGCAAAGTGTGCATCATGCACCTGGTTTGGTTTCAGAATATCTATGAATAAATTGCCCTCTGCTTTGGGCAAGTTACTGTGCAAGGAAAGGTGAATAATAAATATGAATAAATACAGAGTGTAAGTCCTCAAGAAGACTACAGTGTAATACTGGAGACCGTACCCCAGCCTACCCCAATAAAGGGAAGAGCACAGAGAGACTGGAATGGGGCTGAGTTCCAGCAGAAAGTGTCTAAGTTGCACAATTCAGCAATTCAGTACATCATCAAGGACAAATGTCCTTTTGTCTTTCCTCTCTGCCATCCTCAGGGATGGATGCCTTTTTTTTCCCTTAAGTTGGATTCCTTAAACACTTCATAGTGGCTAAATGTTGAAGACACCATTCAAAGGCAGAAGAGAGAACTGGGTCTTTCTTATGTTCCTTTTAAAAAGTATGATAAACTCTAGCTGACTTCCTCTCCCATGTCATTGTCTAGACAATGTTACATAAATTTTCCAAAACCAGTTACTGGGAAGGGTTAAAAATGAGTCCCAGAGGCCGGGCATGGTGACTCCCGCCTGTAATCCCAGCACTTTGGGAGGCCGAGGCAGGCGGATCACGAGGTCAGGAGATCGAGACCATCCTGGCTAACACGGTGAAACCCCATCTCTACTAAAAGTACAAAAAAATTAGCTGGGCGTGGTGGCGGGAGCCTGTAGTCCCAACTACTCGGGAGGCTGAGGCAGGAGAATGGCGTGAACCCGGGAGGCAGAGCTTGCAGTGAGCAGAGATTGCGCCACTGCACTCCAGCCTGGGCGACAGAGCGAGACACTGTCTAAAAAGAAAAAAAAAAAAAAAAAATGAGTCCCAGAATTAGCCAATGAATAGCAATCGTATAGCACCATATTATCTTATGGTAAAAAGATTAATTTATTATATGTGAACTTTAAAAATATACTACAACTATGTGTAGCTCTGTTTTACATAGTTTTCATTTGTTTGATTATTTATACATTAATATCATGTCACCGTATACTAAAAAAGTAGAAATAGCCCAGCCTCTCTCAACCTCTGATAAGCTCTGTCTGTGGGGAGACTGGACTAGCCACGGGAGACTCATGGAAAAGCACTACGACTGGGAATCTCTCAAGCTACTTTGGCCAATCATATGATTTAAACCATAAGAAATAGAATAAATTTACCAGTATAGCACCAGCCAGGCCCAAAGAGTGTCTGGAAATGATGAAATGCCTTTAATGGTTTGGTGGCCCACACTGAGTTCTGGTGTCATTTTGGCAAAATGAATAAGAAGGAATCACAGAGTGAGCTCTTCATGCCCATAATGAACGTAATGGAAATTGACTTCTTTCCACTCCAGCTGTAGCAGCAGGAGTAGTATTGCTGCCAACAGAAAACTCCATCATGGTTTAGAGTTGAAATACTGGTCAAATTGAAGGGCAGGGGTAGCATTCAGCACAGATGCTACATGCCAAATTGCCAATCTCATGCCCAAAGCTTTGCTTCTGGTGTCGCAAACACCTCCTTTGAGATTGTTTATCCCAGTCTAGCCTTTTGACTAATGAACTATAAATTAACATTCATTAGTAATAACAACTGTCATCTGTACATTTTTTGTAACGTGCTTTTCCTTTTATGTTATCTTATTTAATCTCTGCAGCCACTCAGTGAGCTAGCTATTATTATTATCTCCTTTTTACCTGTGCAGAAATCAAATTCAGAGATGTAACATGTGTAACTTGCCCTAGGTAAAATGTATAAGCTTTGAAAATGAGAGTTGAGCCTTTTAAAAACCCAATATTGGGAAGTTGGGCAGCATTCAAGTCTGGCCTTGGGAGAACTTACTTTGTTGCTGGAAAAATGAGGAATGCAGATAAAGAATATCCGGTAAGTTGTTGGAGGCATGAAATGAGAGGTACACAAGAGAAGTACAATACAGGGGAGAGGAAGAAAAGTTCATCATTTATTGTAGTAGTCCAGACTATTTATTTGTTTCTTTTCAAGGTGGAGGTAAATTAATGTTTTTGATATCTTTCAGTGCTGACATGTTGGGTTTTGATATTCTATCAGCCTCTAGACGACATCATAAGATCTTATGCATGGTCTACACCCAAGGGCAGAATAGGGAGATCAGCTCAACTTTCCAATTCAGGTATCCAGGTATCCATATAAATACTGTCACCTCAGATAAACCTTCACTCTTAAGGTAATTAAATTCATATATTTTTTTTTCCCCAGTGACTGCCATGAGGGAGAACTGAGAAAAGTCATGATAGTTTAGTAACTTACAGGGGAAACAAAAATAGCTAGGAAACACATCGGATACAAACATAGAAATTCAGAACTAACTTTTAGAATCTTTTCTCTTTTGAACTGGAATGACCTTCTTCTTCATGCTTGCACTGATTATGATGGGTATTTCTTTTTTTTTTTTTTTTTTTTTTTATTATACTTTAAGTTCTAGGGTACATGTGCATAACGTGCAGGTTTGTTACATATGTATACATGTGCCATGTTGGTGTGCTGCACCCATCAACTCGTCAGCACCCATCAATTCATCATTTATATCAGGTATAACTCCCCAATGCAATCCCTCCCCCCTCCCCCCTCCCCATGATAGGCCCCAGTGTGTGATGTTCCCCTTCCCGAGTCCAAGTGAGCTCATTGTTCAGTTCCCACCTATGAGTGAGAACATGTGGTGTTTGGTTTTCTCTTCTTGTGATAGTTTGCTAAGAATGATGGTTTCCAGCTGCATCCATGTCCCTACAAAGGACGCAAACTCATCCTTTTTCATGGCTGCATAGTATTCCATGGTGTATATGTGCCACATTTTCTTAATCCAGTCTGTCACTGATGGACATTTGGGTTGATTCCAAGTCTTTGCTATTGTGAATAGTGCCGCAATAAACATACGTGTGCATGTGTCTTTGTAGTAGCATAATTTATAATCCTTTGGGTATATACCCAGTAGTGGGATGGCTGGGTCATATGGTACATCTAGTTCTAGATCCCTGAGGAATCGCCATACTGTTTTCCACAATGGTTACTGACCACTTGATACATTAAAGGAGCCTCTCAGAGGATATTTTTCACGTCTACTAATTTTGGCTTAGAATTCATCACTGAAGGTATGAGAGACTCTCTTCTGTGGAACCAACCTACATATGATCTCTTTCTTCTAGTATCAACTCCTGGATGCTTTATTTTTGAAACTATCTGTATAAAATTGAGTATCAAACTAATTATTTAAGCTGTCCACTGATAATTGAACAACAAGCAGGTACACATCCCTTAGCATAGGAAAATTTGACAACACTATCACAAAAGGTCCTTGTGATATTGAAGAAAAAGAATTTTTGTGGCTGTCTGAACTCAGATCTATCACAAGTATCCAACCCTTTGAGAAAATACCAACTCACTTCTGGAAGTATTGCCCCTTGAAACGTGGCTTTCTGAATGTCTTCTATGTCTATTGTTCAACAAAGACCCCGCCTACTATGTTGTCTTCTGTTCTGAAGCCACTTATCTGCAATTCTGAAGCCAAAGTGCTCAGCATACATGAGACTTTAAAGGCAAGACTTTACCAGCAGTACCAATGGAGTAGATAAGTGAATGAAAAAATTTGAAAGAAAAAGCTTGCCAGTGCAAAATTGTCTTTAGCCATGGCTACACAGCTTACAAAAATGCTTCCATGGAAACCTTCTAAATTTCTCTAAATTGTATGTATTTTTTTAAAGAAAACATAACAACAAAGTCCTCCATTAGTTAGAAAAATAACTGAAGACATTTTGTAGTTGTATCAGAGCTTTGATTTCAGGATTGGTTGGAGATATGTGAAGGCACTTTCAACTCTGTAAATATTATGGATTTGTACTTTGAAAATAGCAAATTAAGGAATGATGGAAGATAACTGAATGGTCATGGCAGTAATATTTTTTTCTTTGCATATTTTCAAAGCCAAAGAAGAAAAACTTCAAATTGAATTTTGTCTTGAGCTAAATTAACTCCCAGGGTATTCCTTTCAAGAGCCTTGGTAAATCAGCTCACTGTGAGTTTGTCCTTGTACTCAGACATGTAAACTTGGAGTCCCTTTTATCCCTGGTGCCTTGAGGTTAAGGCCAACAGATGGCCTGTGACTTATTTAAAAGTTTTCTGTACCAACAAAAGTAAAGGAGAAAAACCGCAGAACAATTGCCTAAGCCTAGCTTACATTTGATGTTGCTTGTACACATTTTAGTATATCTGATTATTTAAATTTGATTCAAGAGTTTGGAGGAAGGAGGGAGGCAGAGGTACCTGTAGAGTGATTGCACCCTATAAAACGTTGCAGGCCTGGGAAGCCTTGAGATCTCTCCCCTGTGACAGGCAGTAGTCAATCTCTCAGTGGTACAAAGTAAAGGATTAGTTTGGTGCAAAAGTAATTGCAGTTTTTGCCATCACTTTTAAATATTTTAATAGGTGAAGGGCAAGAAATAGAATTGTGGTAAACCGTTCTAAGACAGCAGAAGATTCTAATTGTCAGCATGGGGTTCACTTCTCCTTCAGCCAACATCGAAACCACTGCTTAAGTATACAAGGGAAGGCTTCAGGCAATCAATAGCATCTTAATGTTCAAAATTCACAGTGATAATCAGTGACTGCAGAATCAGTTATGTCTTCCTTACACACTAGAGTTATCTGAAATTAGTGTTGGTAGTTGATAAACAATAATGAGAACAGTGTAAATGCCTTCACTCAATCCAATACTGTTTCAATCTTTTTTAAATGTTTTATTGAAATACAAAAAGGATAGAGAGGCTGAAAGAATTTCTGACTCAGCCTGGAGTTCTTCAAGATCGATTACTCTCCTCATTACAAGATACTTACATTTATAGATAGGAAAGGTATTCCCCTCCAAGTCTCTCCTTCTCAGTTTTTTTCAGCATTTAATTTTGCAAAGACAATAAATGAGAGCCAAATGTGGTTGCAATAAAATAATAATCACAATACTAGCTGATTTAGGCATAAAAACAACAAATTCCTGTGAAGAGGTTCATATTTGTGGGGCTCAAATAAAATATGAATGTGATCTTATATAATTAAAGGTGACAGGGGAAGAAATTTAAGACAAATTGTCATGAATATGGTGAGCAAAATTTATGACAGTGATGTTACAGTTCCACTCACATCAACACTCTGTTCAGTTGTTGGTGAATGGTCTAATTAGTTCTTTCTGTTGTACTATATTAAGGGCAACCATTTCTCTTCAGCAAAATGGAAATGAAGAAAAGTCTGATATTTCACTTTGCAGTATCTCTTTCTCAGATTTCTCATTCTATGGGTTCTTCTTTCATACCATTCCTTTCCCCATTTGTTTTCATTTTCTTTGCTAGGAACTTTTATTGTCCTAACGTTTAAATTCCTGAATTTTCACCACATCTTGGACACTGGCTTCAATTAAGCGTTTGTCATTCATCACACAAACATGTTTTTGATTAGCACAAACTTGTCCAACCCGTGGCCCATGGACCACATGTAGCCCGGGATGGCTTTGAATGTGCCCCAACACACATTTGTAAGCTTTCTTAAAACATTATGAGATTTTTTGTGTGTGTGATTTGTTTTTTTTTTAAAGCTCATCAGCTGTTGTTAGTGTTAGTATATTTTATGTGTGGCCCAAGACAATTCTTATTCCAATGTGGCCCAGGAAAGCTAACAGATTGGACACCCCTGTTTTAGATCATGGTATGTATTGATTGTTGTTCTTAATGTCTCATCTCAGTCCTCACATTTTCAGATAAGCCTTTACTAACTTCCTGATTTAGGTCAAAACCCCATTATTTATATAATGCATCTTTCTTTCATATCACCTTTCATAGTTGTAACTTTACATTTGTTTGTATGACTTCATTTAATGGTAGGCTTCTGACTAGTCCTTAGCTCAAAGTGTGGACAGAGTGCATGTCTGTTTTTATTTTCCACTGTATGCTCCATGTATAGCACATAGTATGTGCTCAAACGATATTTGTTTAATAAATGAATAAACTAGAAAAGTCTTGCTGCACATAACATTTGCTGACTAACAAGTATTCTAAGCATAACAAATCCAAAACTGAGGTCTCAGTCCTTCCAAACTCTTTTGTCCTGTAGTCTTCTCCATTCTGATAAATGGCAACTTAGTTTTCCTGCTTCTTAGCCCCAAATTTTTTGTGTCATCTTTGACTCCTCACTCTTTTTCTCTCACTACAAGTTCATTTCATCAGTAAAGCCATTTGGCTCTATCTTCAAAGTTCTGTTTATGCAGAATTCAACCACATTGCCCCATGTCCACTGTACACCTTCTAGTCTAACTCACTATCCTCTTTGGCTGGATTAGTGCAATGGCCTCCTAACTGGTCTCCCTTTTTGCTCCTTCACCTCACTATATTTATTTCTGACAGAGCAGAGTATTCTTTTGAAAACATAAATCAAATTACGTTCCTCCTCTCTCAGACTCTCCAATGGCTGTCTACCTCCTCCCTGGTAAAAGTCCCCATGGTGACTTTCAAAGGCCTGCACAACGATGACGATAGGCACTTTGCTGTTATGGTATGTGCTCTATCTGCAGTGCATAAGAAAGTCAGCAGCACAAAATAGACACTCAATATTTGTTGAATGAATTTCTGCACCTACTAATCAGAGGCTGTGATATTTAAAAAAAGTATTCTCTGACTCTTAAAACAAAATAGACCCTTCTAATGGGTTCCAATGGATACAATTACCTGTTAGTTAACTCATACTAAGAATGTTCAATACATAGCATGACATTATGAACCTTTGTTCCAAGTCCTGCTCCTGAAAAACATGCATAACAATACGTGTATTGTGAAGTCAATTTTGACTTGTTAGGAAAATCATTATTGCAATCAATATTAGCTCAAAGAATCATTCAAGGGCATACTATGTCACAGGCTGCCTATTGTGGTTGCCTGAACTTAGAATCAGGAAAATAAATTCTACTTGGTAATTCAGTCTGTTTCTATGCACTAGAACTGCTCAGCTTGGTGGTGATTTTGTGACATTTTTCAGATAGTGGAAATCATAATCCTTAAATATTTGTGGTGAAGATTTTTCATTTGCATTTTGACAACTGGCAAATCACTAACTCTACAATTCTACACCAAATCATATGCCAATATCAGTAGTGTTTGCTTCAGTAACCTGCTTGTGATATGAAGATTTAGTGTGGTACAATTTAAGCTCTTAAAGGGAAAATAAGGTAAGGGGGATGTAGTCATAGTAAGCCTCTGAAAGCAATTTATAGGGTTTTACCCACCCTGTACATACTAGCATATGCAACTGAAGTGAATAGTGAATATATTAAACAGAAGAGAGTGGTGACATTTCATATAATTTAAATGAAAAGTAATGGCTAATGTACTATGAATTTCTACCTGTCCTTGATCCTAAGATGGCCTTCTGAGATGATTTTGATGTTAAGATTGAAATGAGGATGATGAAAGGAGTAGAGGAAAGGTGGTGATGTTAAAAGGTGATTATTAAAAGATTGGTTTCTGAACTGTTCATCCTTCCTCAAACCCCTTCATTTCTATACTTTGAAGTGCATCTAAGGGTGTTTCAGAAAATTCAATTTTGTTCTTGTGGTTGGAGAAGCTTTATAATTTTGTTAACTACATCTCATTAATTCAACAAATATTTATTGAGCACCTACTTTGTGCCGGACACTGTTCTAAGCTCTGGATTTGAATGCTATTGCATGCGCTTTGGTAGAGAGCCATCACATGCCATTCAGAACTGTCTGGAAGGAAGATTTGTCTCATGGAAAGACTCAATGAAATTTGAAGCAAAAAAGAAGAAATTATCTTATTTGGATAAGAAGAATTCATGGTAAATAATTTTCCTAAAGTCACACTTTTATTGGTTCCAGAAACTGGAAGGTAGAAAGGAAGAAATTTGGGAATAACACTTTTAAAAATATATATATTTCAACCATTTTATATAATAACAATGATCTTGAATAAAATAAATTGGGATTTATTGAAAAATCAGGTCATTTTATATGCAGAACTTTTTTTTACAAGTTATTTTAATAATTGATTTTCAGGTGATTGATTTGTTATTGATGTAGACAACCTGAGATTAACATCAAGATTGCTAAAATATGAACAAAAAACCCAAAACAATGAACAATGGATTGGCTTCTCTTTATTAAGTGACTTTTGCCATATAGACATGGAAAAATGTACAATAAATCAGTAGATTTAAGGGCTGCAATATACTGGCACTGAGTCCAACCCAGGAGAGTAAATCCAAGGTCCTCTTTCCTTTTTCATTTGTTATCAAAGCAGTTATTGCAGCAGGAAATTCAAATAAGGGTAGGAGAGAAAGTCACACAAAAACAAATAACAAAAAACAAACAAATGAAAGTAAAAGAATCAAGTTTCACAGCTATTGGAAAAAGATACACTACGAACCTTCTAAAATTTAGGGCTCACAGAAACATACCACATCCATATTCAACATTCAGATAAACACATTAGATCCTTAGGCATCCTTTAAAGACCCATATGTTTGGTGCAATTGCATCAAACATAGATAATTTTCCAAGGCCTGAGAATGTTTCACTCATGTTATTCAAGGAAGGAACCTGCTCAAGCAATAAGACCCTCTTCAGAAACCCCCTTCTAACCAAGAATGGCCTGGAGCTCACGCTGCCCACCCATAGCAAATGTGTCACAAATGAAAGGAAGCTATTATACTGTAGAAGACTGACTCTAAAATAATAAAAATTACTTATCCTTAAAGAGGATTAAACATATCCTCAAACTAGAAAATTTAAAGACAGCTGAAATTCTGTACATTTGCATGCACACATTTGAGCAATAACCATTAACCAAAATGCAAACTATCAGAAACACATTACTGAGCAACCTAGGGATTTCGCTGTCAGCTACAATGCTGCAGTGGAAACCTTCTATTACATGTCACCCTGTCTTGACTCTGCTTATCCAAAGTCCTTCACCAGGCAGTAGCAATTCCCCAGGAGAATGCTAGCCGTTTTCTTTTGGAAAGACACCATAATGATGCATAATTATAGGTTAGACTTACATTTTTACATTTTTGAGATGCCCCTCCCTATATACATATCATAACGAGTTTGAATTATTCTTCAAAGTATATAACCACACAAGTCCCTCTGTATGCAATGTTTGTATCATCAACTTTACAACTATATGAATTACAGTGAAACGAGTAACTGTAGGTGGGGAAAGGCACTGGGTTCTAACCCATTTTCTTAATCTGTGGGTTAATCGTCATAGCTAGGGTAATTCTAGCTAACCTTAAAAAGATCTATGTTTAAATGAATGCATCGTTGAGGTGTTGAGCATGGGTGGCCATTGTGGTCTATATGTCCGTGGTGTTTTCCTTGAGGACCCTTGGTTGGCTGAAGGAGGAAGATGGAATGGGAGCTAGGACACTTGGAGGGGCAAGATAGAGGCAGGGGCTTGGTATGGGACAAAGCAGCTCTTTTCTCTCAGGCCTCATGGACTGTGGAGTTTTCATTTCTTGTAAGCATTTGCCCTGTGGGGAGCAGGGTCTTCAGCTCTGACATCCTCTTCAAGAAGGAGAAGGGCAAACTGGCACCAAATAGCTACAGAAAAAGGGATTCTGACTTTTTTTTTTTTTTTGGGCGGGAAGGGGATGGAGTTTCACTCTGTCACTCAGGCTGGAGTGCAGAGGCGTGATTTCGGCTCACTGCAACCTCTGCCTCCCGGGTTCAAGCAATTCTCCTGTCTCAGCCTCCCAAGTAGCTGGGACTACAGGTGTGTGTCACCATGCCTGGCTAATTTTTTGTATTTTCAGTAGAGACAGGGTTTCACCATGTTAGCCAGGATGCTGTCGATCTCCTGACCTCATGATCCTCCCGCCTTGGCCTCCTAAAGTGCTGGGATTACAGGCTTGAGCCAAACGTGCCCTACCGAGTCTGTCCTTTTAAGAATAGAACAGAACAGGACACCACTTTGGGGCTCCAAGGACTGTTGGCTTCCTATTGCTTTTCCTTCTCACTGAGTGAGGAAGATGTAACCTTTTGATATTATGGTAATTAACGCTTGGAGTCCTAGCCTGCCTTCCCAAGGCCCAATGAACTAGAGTGCTTTTTCTGCCCCTTAATGAGGAGGCAGGAGGAGGCCCCGTGGACATATGTTTTGTTCATGCCCATGGCCTCACCAGAAGTCTCCTGGCTGACAGCCACAGGACAGAGTTCACCATGCATCAAGCATGAGTCTTCACAGGTTGGCAGGAGAGCAAGCTAGAGCTGTGTTTCCTGGCCTCAGAAATTCCTCCTAGTACATATTTAAGTTTCCTTGATTTATTCCCCATATGGTCCATGTGGTTAACCACGGTTTTATTTTTTCTTAATAGCAGTAAAGAGAGACTCATCATGACCCTTCCTCAGGCTCATCACTTGCTCAGACCTATAATTTATTAGGAACATCCTCTGTGGGGAAGAACAGCTCAGCTATTTGGTAATAGGATATGGAGCATACTCACATTGTGCACTGTGCTGCTTAGGGCCAGATGACAGCTCTGGTAAGTCAGTGAGGCAAGTGAGAATCTGTCTTCCATTCTGATCCACCAAACAGGCCAGACAGGGCCCTGGCTAGGTCAAAAGGAGGCCAAGTCTCCCTTCTTTGCATACCTTCAGTGCTGTCTGGAGGGCCTCATGGAAATGGCATAGATATTCGAGCAAGGTAGACTTCTGTCTGATTTTAGGATTCTACTGCAGTGGTTCTCAACTAGGGTCTTTTGGTCCCCCAGGAAACATTTGGCATTGTCTAGAGACATTTGTGATTGTTATGACCTGGGAAGTGCTACTGGGGAGCATTAAACCTCCTGCAATGCACAGGAGAGCCCTTCTCCCCCTGCAACAAATAACTATCTGGCTCAGAAGGTCAGGACTGCTGAAGTTGGGAAATCCCATCATGCTGGTTGATACTAGTTTCTTTGCCTCTTCTAAGATAAGAGCTAAGTATTGATCCTAGTTTTAGAATTGTCATATAAGTTAAAGTAAAAAAAAAAAATGAGTACAAAATATCTGTACTAGATACAGGACTGAGACAATTCCTGTTCCCTTCCCCCTTCTTCTTGCCCTGGCATCCTAGTGTCTACATGCTCTCTACTCACACTCGCCCTCTGCTCCCCAGTACAAATCTGTTTTCAACCTAACTTAGGCTAAGTTATGTTAAGTTATTCTAAATTATTCCAAGGTAATGAAAAAACCTCCAAATCTCAGGGGCTTATGGCTTGTACCAACCAATGCTGGTTTCTCACTTCTGTGACTGTCTGTCAGGGTTGGCTCCAGCTCTTCAATCAGGCTCAGGCTAAAACAGTAGCCTTTGTCTGAGACATTGTGATGTCACATGAAAAAAGAGAGCGGCAAAACTACATGCTGGTTTTTAAAACTTCTACACAAATGTGTCCTGCGGTGGCTTACGCCTGTAATCTCAGCACTTTGGGAGGCTGAGGTGGGAGTATCACTTGAGGTCCGGAGTTCGAGAACAGCCTGGCCAACATGGTAAAAGCCTGTCTCTACCATAAAAAAAACAAAAAACCCCCCACAAAAATTAGCTGGGTGTGGCGATGCATACCTGTAATTCCAGCTACTAGGGAAGCTGAGTCAGGAGAATCACTTGAACCAGGAGGCAGAGGTTGCAGGGAGCCAAGATCACACCATTGCACTCCAGCCTGGGTAACAGAGTAAGACTCCATCTCAAAAAAAACAAAAGGGTCCTTCACTGTTTTCGTGGCTTCCTATTCACCTCATTTTCTCTTTCTTTACATTCTTTCCTCTTCCTTTTCTTTTCTTCTCCTTCCTTCCTTCCTTCCTTCCGTTTTCTTTCCTTCCCTTTTCCTTTCCTTTCCTTTCTTTTCTTTCCTCCTTTCCTGCCTCTCTCTCTCTCCTGTGGTTTTGCTCTTGTCACCCGGGCTGGAGTGCAGTGGGTGATTTCGGCTCACTGCAACCTCCTCCTCCAGGGTTCAAGCGATTTTTCTGCCTAAGCCTCCCAATAAGCCTCCCAAGTAGCTGGGATTATAGGCGCGCACAACCACGCCTGGCTAATTTTTATATTTTCAGTTGAGATGGGGTTTCACCATATTGGCCAGGCTACTCTCAAATTCTTGACCTCAGGTGATCCATCCGCCTCAGCCTCCCAAAGTGCTGGGATTACAGGTGTGAGCCACCGTGCCCAGCCCACCTCATTTTCATCTTCCCTCCCTGAGGTCATGGAGATGGCAGGATACATGACACCTGACACTGGACAGATGAGATTGACAGCAGTTTGTTGGTTATACTCACAGCCTGGAGTAGAGGACATTGCACATGATGGAGGGTCACCCGGGGGCTGTACTCGGGAATGGAGTGGACAAGCAGAGGCAGGAAGAGGCACATAGTGTAGTGTCCAGAGGATGAGGTACCCCTTCATTCACACAGGAGGAAGTGATTGACTTGTTTGAATAATTTCATAGGGTGGCAAGCAATGAAACCTGTTATTCAGGGAAACACAGGACTGTCTCTGGTCCCTTTGATAAGAAGGGTTGTTTGGTTTGAGCACCTTATCTGTGGGAGCAGAGAGGGGAGAGGAGCTGGGATTAAGCCTTTTGAAGCCCTATTGATTTTACCAGATGTCAGGACAGTGCATAATACTGATTCTTAATTTTAGACCCTAAACTCCAATCACTTCTGCTTACATTTCCTCAGTCCACATTAGTCACATGGAAAATTGAATTCAGTGACAGAGAGTAACTTAAGGATCATGTATCATTTTAAGCCAGTGGTTTCCAAACTTCCATTTCTGCTCATGGACACTTTTGTTCAGTGAGATTTTATCTAAACATCTTTGTTAACAACAACAATGATGGTATCAACAAAACTGGATCTACTAGGCTTGAAGCAAGATCAGCATCTGGGCATCCCGCTGTCATCTCATCCACTGACATAACCTGACTGCATGTTTCACACATGAGATAATTGAGACCCAGAGAGCAGCAAGTGACTTAATGAGTTATACAGTAGAGTTCAAATCTTGTGTGACCGTATATTTCTAAGCCGGAAATAACACATCCCATGGTGAAAAAATATAGGAAAAAAAAAAAAAGAGGGCAATGGATTCTAAAAGTACATCTAATACAGCAGAGGAAGGGGCAAAGGAAGAGAGTGGGGAGGAAGTAGAAGAGGGAAGATGGGAGAAGTTATGAAGAGGAGAGGAAAGAAAGCAGAAAAGGCAAGCTGTGGCCGCAAGGGCAGTCCAAGTGTGCATTATGCTGATGACTCGCACATCCCTTTGTCCAGCCAGAGCTCTGAGTTAAGACTTGCAAATTCAACTCCTCAGTCAACATCTTCACTTGAAGTGTGATAGGCATCTTAGTCTTCCCATTCCAGGACAGAACTATTGATTTTCCACCCCCCGCCCCCCGACCCTGCTTCTTAGTCTTCCTGACCTCATTAGGTACGTTGTACCATCACCCCAGGGTCTCCAACCAAACGTATGTATTAATCATTGACTCTTCTCTTTCTCTTACTTCCTAGAGCCACTCCATTGGCAAGACTCATTGTTTCACCTTTGACTTTTTGCAGAATCTGAGCCATTCTCTCCAAGTCTGCAACCTCCACCCTGTTCTAAAGCCTGGCAATGTCCTCCTGTCTCATCTCTCTGCTTTCCATTTTCCTCACAGCAACCCGAGTAATCATTATAGAACATAAACGAAATCATATCACTTCTCTGACTGAAACTCTGTAAATCCCCATCTGTACATAGAATAAAATCTCAACTCTTTATCAAGACCTCCAGGCACTACTTCGTTGGGCCCCAGCCCAGCTCTCCTAGTCAATTCTGTTCCTAGACAGTGCTATTCCTAGAACATCCCAAGATTGTATTACTGTATAGGCTCATCCCATAGATTCTTATGAGGCCTTACTTTTGTCATTCATTCATTCATTCATTCATTCATTCAACTGATATTTACTCAGTTTCAAAAAATATAGCAGCAGTATCTTCAGCACTGGAATTGTCATATAAAATGTCTCCTCCTCATAAAGGCCTTTCCTGAAACTTGTCATCATTTACCTTACTTTTTATTCCTTTATCTTCCTTTGTAAAACTTATTATTATTATTGAACTTACGATTACATAAAATTGCATCACTTTTTAAAAACTTTTTTTTTCAATAGAATGTACATTCTTCAACTATAAAATATGCTCCAGGAGCATAAAATAATCCAATCTTGAGCAACTCACCAACAGGGAAGAGAAGGGTTTCAATATTTTAATTATGTTCAAATATGTCACTATTACCAGATGAAACATGTATGTTTGAGATATCAGAAAATAATGGTGGTATTGTTGATTATTAAGGAGTAGGGAACAGGAGTTAATTTATTGAGGTAGGCAATTTATTACTTGCCATACTCTATTTCTTGTGCAGGCTCATAAAAGGAATTAAGTAATCAAAATTTAAGGAAATATAAAAAAAGACATTGAAGTAATTCCTCAGTGTCCTTGGACCAGTAGCTGGGGAAGTGTGGTTTACTCCAGTGGTCTTCAGACCTAGCTGCAAATCAGAATCTTTTGAGGATGAAATTCATTGGCCCAATCCCTGGAGATTCTCATTCTCTAAGGCTGGGATGGACCCTAGGAATCTCAATGTTTTAAAGAAACTTTGCCAGGGCATTCGGATGGTCAGCCTCACCTGGAAACCAGTGGGCAAGTAACTTGGACATCCTATATGTTTTTACTAGGCTAACAAAGTATTTGAATAAAGTGGTCAAATGGGTTGCTTTGGGTTGGAGGTTGGACATTTTGATGTGAAACTTCCATTTTTTTCTTTCCATGGCCATATACTAAACCTTGAATTCAGTGCTACAAAGAATCCCTAGGTTATGTTAGATCCATGAAGAAAAACTGAAATCTTTCATTATATCTATCTGGTGAACATTTGCCTTTTTTCAGAATAACTTTAGAAGCAAAAAACCCAAAGCAACAGGTCCCACGATGGAGCCTGCTACACTCTTTGAATAGTGAAATGCCAAAAACTGAGTGGTGACATTCACCTCTCTGTTTTCTAACACAGAAAACTCGTCCCTTAGGTCCAGTGTGTCTGTGCTCAATACCTACTATCTTGGAACACTGGTTCATTTGATTATACTCAGAGGTGTTCCAGGAACAATTGCCATGATTAAATAAATCTAATGGATTTAAGAATCCTATGAGGAAATAAGACAAAACTGTCATGCTAGTCTTTTTTAACTGGGAGTTTCTTCTCCACTGGGAGGAAAGACAAATGCAAAACAGAATTCTTTAGCCAACAACATGCTAGTTTTTGTTGTCCTAAACTCTTTCATCCCCTAGTAGCATTTGATGATTATATTTACAGGGTACAAGTAATTTTGAAGTCACAGTACATTTGAGAAGTAAACCTAATGGGCATGTAAACAGCCAATTGCAGTGTCAGGGAAACTTACTCAATACATTTCCAATCCTTAAAACTCAAGTTTTCTGAACTATGGATTGGCAAAGCAGTACAAGGATTTAGTTTTATGGGGCTGGATGAAAACTTTATATTACTGTAAAATGGAGAGAAATAAAAATTTTTCTTAAGTTACCTAGATATTTTATTTGAAGCCATATTATTCAAAAGCTGCATGTATAAATCCAGAACATGAGCATGAATCTAGGTGCAATGGGGTGGGAGTTTAATTACAAAAAGTCCTCTTTGAGAATGTATTGATGTACTAAGCTGTCAGTAATAATGACCAGCTAAAGGAGTTTCTGTAGGCCTGATGGTGAATCAGAGATGCAAATGTCACCATTAGACAGCCTGATTTTCTATAAATTCATTTTAGTTGGGAAGAAACATTGTTAGAAGCGGGATTCTGCTACTCCTATCTAATATATGCAAATACTTTAAACTCATTCCTCAGTTCAGAAGGCAGCAAATGAAAACCATGCTTGTGATTCCTCATTCTAGTCTTCAAGGGGAACTGTTTTTCCCTCCTAGTCCTACGTCCCTCTTTGATATTCCATCATTCACCTCAAGAAAACCTCCACAGGATTCCTCAAGACAAAAATAACAGCTTCGCAAAGAAAATTTAACTGGCTCATCCCACTGTTGCTTTTGATAGGTTAAAACATGAGACTAATTTATATACTACTGAATAATTAATAAAAGGTATAGCAGAACAACTGACAGAAAATTCGAATAAATACATGAAATTTCACAAGATATCCCTTCACAGACTAAACATAAATGAACTGTCAATAAAAGAACATTAGAAGCAACAAGCTACTTTTGGCCAAAATAAAATCCCTTAGCTAATATTTCAATTTTTGGAAATCAGGAGCAATAAATGGGATAAAACAGACTACAAAGAACTATAATACAAAGTAGCAAATACCTTATTGCAATAAAGTATGGGGAAGTTCAAAGATGAGAAAGATCACCCCTCAACCCCCAACCCCAAACCCCACCCTCTGTGAATGCTTCCTGACAGAGGTAGAATTTAAGATGAACCTGAGGTGTAGCTAAGTTTTAGCTATATAGAGTCAAAGGTGAGAAAGGCACTTCAAGCTAACAGAACATGATCAAAGGCATAAAATGAAGAAAGCGAAGAAAATGTGTAAAGAATAGTAAATAGTAGTGTTTCTTTGTTTTGTTTTTGATTTTGGCCTTAGAAAATGTGCCCAGAAGTATATAAGCTTAGATTAAGCTTTCGGGAAAGTAAATTACAGGCAGGTTGCTGGGGAATTTGAACAGCAGATTAAGATCTAAAGGAACAAAAAAGAATCATAAAAAAACCTTGGATACAAAGAAATGATGTAATTAGCATTTATTTTGGGAAGAGTCACCTAGCAGCAATATAGGCTGGGATGGAGATGAGAATTAACATAAGGACCTTGTTTCATGTGTCTTGTATTTTTCAGGGAGATTAATTGAAATTGCTGCTTAAAAACTCTCTAGAATAAGACAAAGACAAGTTTCTGAATTTAATTATTCACTAAGAAATCTTGGACATTTGATCATTTAAACCTCAGTTTTTCCATTTGAAAACGGGAGCAACAATGTCTTTCTCTAACCTCTAAAATCTTATTTGTGTGGAACTATAAAAGGCCCCAAATGGCCAAAGCAATCTTGAGCAAAAAGAGCAAAGCCTGAGGCACCACATTATGTGACTTCAAGTCTACTACAAAGCTATAATTATTTAAGCAGCACAACACTGGCATAAAAACACATAGACCAATGGTACAGAATGGAGAGCCCAGAAATAAATCCACACATTTACAGTTAAGTGATTTTTGACAAGGACATCAAGAACACATGTTGGAGAAAGGACAGTTTCTTAAATAAAAGGTGGGAAAACTGTATATTTACACGCAGAAGAAAGAAATGGGACACTTACCTCACACCATACGCAAAAATCAACTCAAAATGTAGTAAATACTTAAACATAAGATGTGAAACTGTATAAGTAGTAGAAGAAAACAAAGTAAAAATGCTCCATGACATTGGTCTGGGAAATAATTTTTAAAAATGTCTGGTCCCCAAAGCACAGGTGACAAAAGCAAAAATAGACAAGTGGGATTACATCAAATTAAAAAGCTTCTACAGAGCAAAGCAAACAATCAACAGAGTAAAGAGACAAGTCATGGAATGGAAGAAAATATTTGAAGGCATACATCCAATAAGGGGTTAATATTTAAAATATATAAGGAACTCGATTCAGTAGCAAGAAAACAACCCAATTAAAAAAGGAGCAGATGACCTGAGTGGACACTTCTCAAATGAAGACACAAAAATGTCCAAGAGGTATATGAAAATACGCTTAACATCACTAATCACCAGATGAGCAAATTAATACCAGAAAGAGACATTATGTCAGACCTGTTAGAATTGCTATTATCAAAAACACAAGAGATAACACATCTTAGTGAGGATATGAAGAAAAGGAAACTCTTGTACGCTGTTGGTGGGAATATAAATTAGCATGAACGTGATGAAAACCAGTATGGAGGTTCCTCAAAAAATTATAAATAGAACTAACATATGATCCAGTAATTCCACTACTGGGTATATATCTAGAGAAAATGAAATCGGTATATTAAAGAGATATCTGCACTCCCACATTTTTTGCAGTATTATTGCTACTAGCCAAGATATGGAAACAACCTAAGTGTTTACTGACAGATGAAAGAATAAAGAAAATGTGGTATGCATACACAATTGAATACTATTTATCCTTAAAAAAGAATAAGCGTAATATTTTCAAAGTTCACCATGTTGTATAATGTATCAGTAACATATTCATTTACCCAATAATATTCTATTTAATGAATGTGCCACATTTTATTTGGTTATTATCAATTATTGATGTTTGAGTTTTTTCCACTTCTTGGCTGTTGTAAACAATGCTGTTATGAACATTCACGTATATGTTTTAATCTAAGTTTTCATTCTCAAGAGTAGAATTGCTAGGTCATATGGTAACTCTACGTTTAAACTTTTCTCAAACTCCTGGTGTTAAGCAATCCTCCCACCTTGGCCTCCTAAAGTGCTGAGACTACAGGTGTGAGCCATCACACCCCACCCTATGTTTCAACTTTTGAGTAGCTGCCAGACTATTTTCCAAAGCAGCAGCACCAACCTCCATTCCCACCAGCACAATTTGAACATTCTACTTGTTCTACGTTCTTGCCATTTGTTGTTTCCAATTTTTTTTTTGCTATAGCTATTCTAGTGAATATGAATTGGTATCTCACTATAGTTTTGATTTGCATTTCAGTAATGACTAACAATGAGTATCTATTTATGGGCTTGTTGACCATTTGTATATCTTCTTTGGAAAAATATCTATTCAGATCCTTTGCCTACTTTTCAAATTGGTTGTCTTTTTATTGTTGAGTTTCAAGAGTTCTTTATATATGATGGATATAAGTCCCTTATCAGATACATGATTGGTAAACATTTTCTCTCCTATTGTGTTTGTTTCACTTTCTTGATGGTATCATTTGAATCACAAATATTTTAATTTTAAAGAACACCAATTTATCTTTTTCTTCTATTTTCTCTTTTGTGCTTTTGGTGTTGTGTCTAAAAAGACTATGCCTAGTCCAAGTACATCAAAATTTACTCTTATGTTGTCTTCTAAGACTTTTATAGTTTTAGCTCTTACATTTATATTTATAATCCATTTTAAGTTAATTTTTGTGTATGGTGTGGTTATTATTTGATATGTAGATATCCAGTTGTCCTAAAACCATTTGTTGAAAAGGCTGTTTTTTTCCTCATAACGTTGGCAGCCTTGTTGAAATCAATTGACCACAAATAGTTTTATATCTGGACTCTCAAGTTTGTTCCACTGTGGTACCTTATTCTGCTGCCACAATGTCTTGATTGCTTTTGCTTTGGAGTAAGTCTTGAAATTGAGAGCATGAGTCTTCCTACTTTGTTCTTCTTTTTCAAAATTGTTTGTCTTTTCTTGGTCCCTTACATTTCCTTATGAATTTTAGATCAGCTTGTTAATTTCTACAAAACGCCCAGCTGAAATTTTGAAAAGAATTGCATTGAATTTACAGATAACATTGGGCAGTATTCCTATCTTAATATTATGTCTGCTAATTCACAAACATGGGTTGTCTTTCCACTTATTTGGATTCGTTTCAAAAACGTTTTGTAGTTTTCAGAATTCCAGTTTTATATGTCTTCTGTTAAATTCATATCTAAGTATTTTATTCTTTTTTATGTGTTTATAAATGGAATTGTTTTCTTAGTTTGATATTCAGATTATTTCTATTGTATAGAAACATAAATGACTTTTTAATATGTGTATCCTAAAATCTTGCTGAATTTGTTTATAAGTTCTAATAAGTTCTAATAGTACTTTAGTGGATTCTTTACGATTATCTATATACGAGATCATGTTATCTATGAATACAGTTAGTTTTACCTTTTCATTTCTTATCTGGATGCCTTTTATAACCTTTTCATGATTTTTTTTTTTTTTTTTTTTGGCTAGAACCTATAGAATAATGTTTAATAGAAACAGCAATAAGAGCGTCTTTTTTCCTGTTCTTAGGGGGAAAGCATTTGGTCTTTTACCATTAAGTGTGATCTTGGCTGCTGTGGATTTTTAATAGATGTCCTTTGTTAGGTTGAGAGATTTGCTGCACATGTTGTTTTTGTAAGAAAAATTATTTAAACAATAAGTATGCAAATGAATACATATTTGATGAATAAATTGGATTTTGTGGCTTTATTCTCAAAGAAGATCTGATACCACCCGGAACCCCCCAAAAGAAATCAATTGAATTCTGATTCTCGAGAAAGTAAATTGGAAACCTTAAGCCTTCCATTTACCCAATTTTGTATGATTCCTTCTAACCAACCCTGCTATCTCTTTTATTTGTCTGTTATCCTGATCTTCATTATAGCTGCAGTAACTTTTAATGACATAATTCCTGTCTCTAATGATTGCTCTAATGCTAATGCCTAGCGGTTTCTTTTCACATCTTTCATTATAGAAGCCTGATAAGCTCCAGGTGAAGACCCAGGGCAGTTTCTTTAGAAAGTAGAAGTAGTAGCCATTAATGAGGCTTAGCCATTTCAGGAAATGATAAAAACTTGATCAAATGGAAACCCCAAGGAGACTATCTTCCAGTAGTTTGTAACAGTCTCCACTAACAATGAGAATTCAATTATTGGAAAAGTTACAACTATGGGTATCATTAAAACATCAGACAGCTCATTTTAAATAAACCCTGTTGCTAAAAATATATCCACTTTTGTAAAGAACGGGTGCTGAGAAAATTGCTGTATCAACAAGATTGCCCAAGGTCAATTGGGTAATCCATCTCTCTCTCTCTCTTTCTCTCTCTCCCTCTCTATCTATACACACACACACACACACACACCCACCCACACACATACACATATTTTAACATATATATATATATTTTTCTATATACTCTTGTAGCTCATAACCCTTTCCATATTTCTGTTCATTTACCTGGTGCTATTCAATAAATAGAAGCCACTATTTTTTGTATATCAAATTCTATTTGAGATAAGAAGATGTAAATATTTTGCAAAATTCATTGGAATGAGTCAAAACAAAGGTCCTAAATGAAACATTATGGCCACAGGAATTTGGAGAGGAGGGCAAGGGGCAGCTAACTTCTTAAACATGTTTTCTTCTTCTTAAACGTAATATAGAGTTTTGTGAGACAGCTCTACTAAGTCATAAAATAAAATGTTTTCTTGTTCTCTGGATTGTTAATTAAGTGTAAAGTGAAGCCTTAAGTGATTTTTAGAAAACTACATTTGAGGTTTGGACCAAGAAAATAGGAATTGAGATTGTTGGAATAGGCATTTTAGCAGTTAACAAATTTTACCTTCTTAATTTTGTACTAGCTAAGATTAGTAATACCACCTAGCCAAAGAGTTTATTTCCAAGCAGGAGTCATGCAATCTTTCAGTTGCTAGATGATACAGAAAAAGCAAATAATTTTGAAATATTGGAATTACCCTCCCTGAATAACAAGAAGAAGTTCTTTCTATTGTCTAGAAAATCCCCAGCCAACATCACAATGAGCTAAGAAGAAGTAACTAGAAGGAGATTTCTAAACATAAATGATCAAGATTAGAGATGGCAGCAGTCCTAATTTACATGCTACAAATACACAGTTGTGGCTCTAATGCTCTATGTGCAAGCCCAATCAGCAAGGAACAAAAGGCTGCCTTCAAGGTGGATTAGAATATTACTTTTTAAAAAGGTAAGAACTGGACTTCCTAAGCAATTGATCTTTAGATAGGTTTCCGAGGGCCTATGAAATTGGATAAAAAAGCCATTACATTATTAGTTCACCAATTATAACTGAAATTAACTATTTTCTTCACTTATGAATTGAGGACAGTAATCCACGAAGTATTAACAAGATCTTTGACTATGGCCAATAGAAACTGCAGGTTATTTTACCCCATTTTATATTTGTGAATATCTCAAAATAATTTCATTTATTACTTTAAAATAACAGTGGCCTTTAGACACACAATAGACTTTTATGTAAAACAGAGAAAGAACATATTTAATAGACATCACAAATTTAGTTTTTTAAACATTTTGATAGCTATTGCAATATAATTTTTGTAATTGTATATATATTTTCTTTTACTAATTTAAAATTACTTATCTGAAAAGTGATCTTTGGGTATCATCAGACTGCCAAGGTGTCATAGAACACACATAAGAACCTCTGGTGTGGAGAGAAAAGGAAAGGAGGCTGTTGATGCATACTCCCTGCCTACACAAAAGGGATGTGCCACACACTGCACCTGAGGTCATCTAGCATATGTCTGCATGGCTTTGTTCTCTCTTTGCATCTCTCCTTTGTTACTTCCAGGTGATGGTAACTGAGGATTACCTTCCACTAATTGAGGATCAAATTCAACATCCTGAGTCTGTTTTTATCGGAGAAGATGCGCTCAAAATTGCAAGAAACTTAACATTTACTCCAGCTTTAACAGAAAGGGAAATGAGCGGCTCACATGACAAGTGCAGAGGTGGAGCAGCTTCAAAAGAGAAATGAGAGCGCTTTGGTTCTGCTCCTCCAACCCTATGAGCTCTTCCTTCTTTCCTGTGTGTGCTTCAAACTCAGGCTGAAAGCAAGAGGCCTCCAGTGATTCTGGCCGTCATGTGCAGATGCTACAATATCAGCAAGGATGAAGGGGAGCATCTCTCCCCATATTTACCAGTTAGAAGCAAGAAAATGTTTCTGAGAGCCTCCTGTGGAGATTTCTTCATGTCTTATTGGCCAAGACTAGATAATATTCTTGTATCTAAACCAATTGTTGGCAAGGAGACTCTGAGCCTCATGATTGCCTTGGACTAATCTTTGAGGACAGAATGTACATTGTAGACTCAATCTCAATGATACAAGGAGTTTCTTCTAGAAGTACAATCTAACACTGCTTTTATGAAGGTGCCAATATTAAAAATTACACAAATGAATACAAGATATTTCCACTTTTCTCCCAATGGATTATATTTGTTTATCTTTGAGAAAATACCTCAGGCTTTAGGTCACAAGCTTCTAGATGAGAATCATAGTATGAACCCACTGGTGGCCTTTTGAGGTGTTCTAAAGGTGAATGCCATGCTGTGAAAAAAAAAGGCCAACTCCTCTGATGCTGCCAGGTCTCTTTCACTGTTCTCCCTGACAGACAAATCTTGCTGATAGAGAAGCTGCCAAAATCTGCCAGCCCAACTCTAAGACTTATCAGGCAATGTTGGGTTGACTTCTCAGGTTTTCAACACTGTGGAGTATCTCTAGTTTTTCTCACTGAGTGTCAAAAAATTCTGCAAAGTGAGAGAATCTTAATACACTTTAATTAATACTAAATGTCTCAGCACTCCTAAGGGTAAAAAGGAGTATCTAAATCTAACATAAAAAGCTGAGTTTTATGACTCCGAATCATTTGGAATTTTAAATTTTAAAATGAAGACCAGGATGTTTATAAAGTCCTGGCCCATCCTGGTCTTGAAACCTCCTATCTCAGAATGTAAAATTTGCAAATGAATGAGACATATGGTCTAGCATGCATACTACCTGAACATTTAAATAAAGATGATAAATGAGTGATCTGTCCTTAGGAGTAAAGAGAGAAACAAAGAGGAACTAGAATGGGCAAATGGAAAAGCATAGCCTGTACTCTGTGAAGGACACTGTCCTGTAGAAGATTCAGTGAAGGGAGGAAGGAGCACTAAAATGTTTCAGGGCCTCATTTGAAGCTGGGCTATGGATGCACATGTAGCTAAGGTAAGGACCCTACATTGCCTGCAGTAGGGGGTAGAGGGTGAATTTTGAAGAAAGAAATTGCACTCTCTTCTCTGGACCTTTTCAGTAATGTTAAGTCCAGACTATTAGATCTGACTTGGGCCTGATCTCTTGGTGACCATGGGAGACTACAATATAATGCTTCTTCTGACAAGCTAATCCTGAATCTGGGAACCCCTCACACTTCCAGGGAAGCTCCTGCTCCATTTATATTTCTCCATAGCTGGCCAATAGGAGAACCAAGGAGAAAGGAACTTATGTTTTGGAGATGTGTGGTGGTTATTTCAAGTTCTGTGTCTTTAATACGCTTCCTTCGGCCTCACTCTCCCGTAAGTTTCAATTCCCCCACTGACTATCTTTTCCCAGATAAACTCCTCACTCTTTGCCATGGTAGGTTGAGCAATGCTTTTCTGGGGTCTTATAACACTCTCCAGGTACTTGTTCAGAATTTATCTTATATGTGTCTCTCTCATGCCAGAATGTGAGCTCTTCCAGGGCAAGCAACCAACCTTATTCATTTATGTATCCAGCTCCTGACAGAGTACTCAACACATATTAAGTACCCAAATAATGTTTGATTCATTGAACAGGAATTGCTCAAGCAATAAAATGAAGAGGCATCCCTTTTCCAGGAATGTCCCAGAGTGCCTTTCCAACCTATACCCCTGACCTTTGCACTCTACAGGGAACGTTAAGATGTTTCGGTGACATGTTTTAGTGGTCTGTCATAGGTATCTCTATGGAGCTTTTCCATAATAATTCAGGAAAATGAAAAGAAAATTCTCTAACATTTTAGTTCCAAATGTGTTATCAAACCCATCAGGTTATTAATATGCAGCTAGCATGATGATCAGGCTTTAGTATTAAATATCATTATAATTTTTGTTCATTCTAAGGTCACCAGTATCAATCTCCCAATAAATCAAGTCAAATTTAATATATATCAAAGAACATGATTAATAATAATAAGACACTATCAACTAATAAGGGTTCCAAATGTGAGTTTGAGATAATCTGTGACTGAGAAAATCCAATGAGAAGAAAATTATTTGAAAGTTATTTTTAACCTGATGGAAAAAAGAAGTGAGCTAAAATTACACCGTCTATTATAAGATTTCAAACTCAAACATCTGAATTCCTTTTGAAAGAAGGAAACTCAAAATGCATCCATCCTCTTAAAGAGTGAAAGGCATGAGATCCTCTAATCCTTCCCTGTCACTTAGTCTCCTTCACTCCTCCACAGAAGGCAGAACATGGAGCCATTAGGAACTGTTGTGGTGGTTTTAGAAAGATGAGGGCTAAAAGCTTTGATGTGAGAAGTCAGGATTTCCTTGAATCCATATTGGCTATTTTCTAGAAGGGAGGCTTACGAGCAATCATGTGGCTTCACTGACAGGGACGGACTGAGCTCAGGCAAGACACAGATACTTGATAATGTTCCTCAACATGTGGGCTTTCTATGCTTCTGCATTTATACCCTCTTATCTGAGAGCCAAGGGACAAAACCCACCCAGGTTCCCTGATACAGTAATCAGGCCCTCAAACCTGTCCTCTCTGGTTTTGGATATTTTGAATTCAGATATCTGAGATAAATCTACCTTGTTCAGGGGCTGCTTTTAGCTGCCAAACAAATTCATGAAGATGGTATAATAGCTTAACCTTTTACCTGTTCAAGGAGTCATGTTTACATGGAGCCATAGATTTCAATACCTTCTTAACTCAATGATATAGTTAATGGTAGAACTGTCTAGAAACCCAGAGGAAGTGCTCTAATTGAGTAGAAAGGGATCCTTTACACCAGGGGACAATAAATTAAAGTACATTCATGCAGGGGATTGCTCAAAGTGTTCCACTGGGAAGAAAATGTAAGCATTTATATTTATATTTTTGTTATCCTCTTAAATGTATTTGATAGTACATAATTTATTGGTTTAGTAGGGCACATTTAAGATTTAGAGATACATTTACACATATTGATGTTGTGCGCTCTACGGTTTTTTCTTTCTGATAATGATGTGCCTTGTTCCATTCAAATCTTGCTATTCTGATGACTTTCTACATTATTTCAGACTTCAGAAGGTTTTTCCTTTCTAATTTGACTGCTCTAAAAGCCCTGGGCCTGGCTGTTTCCATTCCATTTCAGTAAATGTTTAAGGCATTGGACATGCAGCTATAAGGGCTGCTTTCTTCACTGCATAGAAAGAACACATGGCTGACTGAGCTAGGATATCACCATTCTCAATGTGTCATAAGTCCAGCAATATTGATCTGTATAGAGATTCTACACCAACTTACAGATTGAGCAATGCTGAAGTGGTTATGGTTTTTAGATGCATTGCCTACCAGTGCGTGGTGCATTTCCTTCTTATGATGATGATTTTTTTTTTTTTTTTCTTACTCACTTAAAGCCATCAGGTTGAAATGATCATCTGCTTTTCCTGGTAAAGAACTCCTGCCCTGTCTGTCTGCTTAGGGAATACAGTTAAAACCATTCAAAACAGAACTTCAATAGAATAAGAACACATATGTAAAACATTTTAGAAAATTCTTAGATTCCAATTACAAAAGTACAGTGCGGAGATGAATGGAATCAAACATCTAAAGGGCACAAATGCATCTTGACAAAGCAAGAGAAAGGCTCCCTGACTATTGAAAATAGAACACGCCAGGATGTTGAAATAGTTTTCAATTTCAAGTCCTGTGCTGCCAGGGTTTTATAAAATACTTTCTATAAAATATGTTACTAGCTTCTTAAGCTATTCACTTTCTTCAGTAGCTTTGGGGTTATGAGAAGGCTAGAATAACTTAGAAAGAGGAAAAGACTCATCTAGGTCAAAGACTAACTATCCAGCTGAACGTGGAAACAAAGACATGCATATCTCTAGCAAAGCTCCAAAGGAATATTATGTATTGGACTTACATAGAGAGAAGAAAAAAAATAAAACTATCTTCTTCTGTGCATTTCTTTTAGTGACAGAGAATGGAGTAAACCCTGTATTTTCAAGAGAGAGAGGAGAAATCAGCCTGCCACTATAATTTTCCACTTTATTTACGGATGATTATCTTGGGAGATCCCATTGCATGTGCTTCTTTTATTTCATTAGCATCTGAGGGAATTCTGCCTTGATTCTTCCCTATGTCCAGCTTCAAAAAATTATATAAATTTAGAAACTTGATAGATATTACTGACATTAGTATTACTGGGTCTTACCAGACTTGAAACTCAAATATGATCGCAGCACATTTTACTGTTCCCAGAGTCCTGAAGGGTTTCCAGCCTCCTTTACTCCATGTGAATTCAAATCCCTTCCTCCCAAGAAATTTCCCCAAACTAATTGAAGAGTTTTAACCACTGACAACAGTTTGGAGCGTTTCTCAGTTACTGATGGTTGGATATAAGGAGAAATAAAAGGGTGGAGGGATATCATCATATCTGTGGCTTTATGGTTTTCAGAGTCTGGAAACAATCTCTGATTTCTTTCCTGGAGCAAGGCCTGAGGCCTGAGATAACTAACTCTGCTAAGGGGTTCATTTGAATTAAGAGTAAACAAAATTGTTCTTTAACCTCTGCAGTGAATCTAACCATTTTAAATGCAAATTGGCTGCAAATATTAAAAGGAGGCAAATGAAATGAGAATCAGAGAAACAAAGACATGGTCATCTAATTTGGGTCCTTAAGGATGTAACCTGCAGATGCCTGTGAGGCTTATGGGAGGTAGAGAGGCTTGTACTGAAAATCCAAGACCAAAATACTAATATCTATGCATTATACAGTCCATTCTAATGCAGTTTGAGACATCATTTCATGTTGTACCTGAAAGAGTCAATGGAGTAAAGGTGGGGCAGACTTGGGTAGAGGATGAGACCAGATACATTATTTGCAGCCTTTTTACTATATTTCCAAGGATATCCTTTTCTGTCCTAAGTCATTCAACCATTGAGACATCTTAGGCTGATACGTATTATTACTCTCTTTAGAATAGGTAGAATTGTGTGCCTATGTGTTTTCATCTAGACAGATCTATTTTAAAATCTTGAAAACCACCATTTACTAGGAGCCATATTAGTTATTTAATCCCTCTTTATTTTTATGTATGTATGTATGTATGTATGTATGTATGTATGTATTTATTTATTTTGAGACGGAGTCTCGCTCTGTCGCCCAGGCTGGAGTGCAGTGGCCGGATCTCAGCTCACTGCAAGCTCCGCCTCCCGGGTTCACGCCATTCTCCTGCCTCAGCCTCCCAAGTAGCTGGGACTACAGGCGCCACCACCTCACCTGGCTAGTTTTTTGTATTTTTTTTTTTTTTTTTTTTTAGTAGAGACGGGGTTTCACCGTGTTAGCCAGGATGGTCTCGATCTCCTGACCTTGTGATCCGCCCGTCTCAGCCTCCCAAAGTGCTGGGATTACAGGCTTGAGCCACCGCGTCCGGCCAATCCCTCTTTATTTTTAAAACAGAAGCAAAAATATGTCCCTCAAAGTGTGCTAGGAAGGTTAATTTGGAGAATATTTATAAGGTAATTTATTATTGGACATTACTTTAAATATCCCAAACAGCAATTACTTTTGCACCAACATAGTAACTCACACTAAATACTCAGAAAATCTTCGTTCTTCCCCATCTTACCCTTTAACACTTCACAGATCCACAGGGCATCAGCATCTATCCCCACATACCCACCCCAATTAATTATTTGAAACATAAATTCAAAAACTGAGCAGTTCTTTCTTTCTTTTCCTTTTTTTTTTTTCTTTTTTTTTTTGAGATGAAGTCTCGCTCTCGCCTCCTAGACTGGAGTGCAATGGCACGATCTCAGCTCACTGCAACCTCCACTTTCCGGGTTCAAGAGATTCTCCTGCCTCACTCTCCAGAGTAGCTGGGATTACAGGAGCCTGCCATCACTTTCGGCTAATTTTTGTATTTTTAGTAGAGACGGGGTTTCACCATGTTAGTCAGGCTGGTCTTGAACTCCTGACCTCAAGTGATCCGCCCGCCTTGGCCTCCCAAAGTGCTGGGATTACAGGCGTGAGCCACTGCGCCTGGCTTAGCAGTCTTCTTTCTATCAGTGAAGTCCCATGACAGGAAAACAGATGAAGAGAAACCTAGAAAAAAATAATCAAAGTGGTGGGGCAAAAGAAAACAAACAAACAAACAAAAAATGTGGATTCTGTTACTCTGGATCCAAAACAACCAGGCAATTGGATCAGTTTAGCCAAGCATTACATCAGGTCAATAAAAAATAATCAACCAAGGAATTTGCTTAATGGTTGATTGAGATAATGGCATCAAAAGAATTTCAAGCAGAAGGTTTTTGTGAATATCTCACCTTGATCTTTCCTGCTTCTCCTTCCTATTCCCTTTGTCTGTTGTGTATTTTTTTTGGGGGGGGGGGCGGGGGACTTTAAAAACTATAAAATAAGTTCATTATAAAACAACTACGCAAAAGAAAAATCTATAAAGTGAAAAATGAAATTTCTGTCTTATTCCATCATACTCCTTTGAGAAAGCCATAATACCCTGCATTTACTGTTCTTCAGTCTACTTCTTCATTTAGCAAGTTATTTTGATCATCTTTGCAAAACTGTGTGTAAAGAGCCTTTCATTCATTTTAACTGCAATGAGTATGACATTTTAAAACATACCCAACATATTTAATCAATCTCCTGATCAGTCGATATTTTCCTGCTCTTCTTTGATGAAGTTCTACTGAATCACTTATTTCATGGGTTTCTGAGTCAGAGGAAAAGTTGGAATATCTCTGCCAAGGGCACATCTTTGGATCCTTGAGAAATAGGAGGTCCCAGGGATAGATATTACAACCATTTATTTTATTTATTTTTTATTATACTTTAAGTTCTGGGATACATGTGCAGAATGTGCAGGTTTGTTACATAAGTATACATGTGCCATGGTGGTTTGCTGCACCCATCAACCTGTCATCTACATTAGGTATTTCTCCTAATGCTATCCCTCCCCTTGCCCCCCAGCTCCCAACAGGCCTTGGTGTGTGATGTTCCCCTTCCTGTGTCCATGTGTTCTCATTGTCCAGCTCCCACTTATGAGTGAGAACATGTGGTGTTTTGTTTTGTTCCTGGGTTAGTTAGATGAGAATGATGGTTTCCAGCTTCATCCATGTCCCTGCAAAGGACATGAACTCATTCTTTTTCATGGCCGCATAGTGTTCCACGGTATATATGTGCCATATTTTCTTTACCCAGTCTATCATTGATGGACATTTGGGTTGGTGCCAAGTCTTTGTTATTGTAAATAGTGCCACAATAAACAAGTGTCCATGTGTCTTTACAGTAGCATGATTTATAATCCTTTGGGTATATACCCAGTAATGGGATTACTGGGTCAAATGGTATTTCTGGTTCTAGATCCTTGACGAATCGCCACTGTCTTCCACAATGGTTGAACTAATTTACACTCCCACCAGCACTGTAAAAGCTGTTCTATTTCTCCACATCTTCTCCAGTATCTGTTGTTTCCTGACTTCTTAATGATCACCATTCTAACTGGTGTGAAGATATTACAACCATTTTTCTAAGTAGTTAAATGGTGAATGAGAAAAGTCTCATTCAGCAATGTGATTTTAATGAAGGTACATTTTTGTACATTAACTAGCATTTTTGTGTGCTTGATAATTTTTGGAAACACTTCGAAATTCTGTTAGATTTATTATATCTTGTCTTTAGCTCTCACAGTACTGTGGTTTGTCATCTGGCTTCTGTCCAGCCTCAATTGTCACTCCTTCCCCACCTGATTACCAAGCTGTAGTCACTTGGTCGCTAAGCACTGAGGCTTACACTTCACCCCACCTTACCTCTGTATGTGGTGTGGTCTGTGCCATGAATCCTGCCTTCTGCTTATCTTTCTAGTGAATGTTTCATGTTCTGAACCTTTACTTACTGCTTCCCCTATAAATCTCTTCCTCTTCCTCATCTTGCCTCATTCCACTAAACATAGCTGTTTTCTCCTTCCCACTTCCATTGCACTGTGTCTACAGTAATAATATGTTTCAAGTTTGACTTTTTCTCTAGGGAATAAGATTCATGAGAGCAGGTACTACATTGTGTTTGGGCCAGTCTGTAGCCCACGGAAACTGATGCCTAGATATCAGGTGATTGTGTGACTCTAACCCACTTGACTCAAAGGGAAGTTACCTAGAGATCCACTTTTCTTTTTTGGTGGGGAGGAGAGGTTAATATTTTATTATTGTTATTATTATTAAATTCCAAATTTTATTTTAGATTCTGGAGTACATGGGCAGGTTTCTTACATGGGTCTATTGCATGATACTGGGGTTTGGGGTGCAATTTATCCCATCACCCAGTGAGTAACATAGTATCTAATAGTTTTTCAATTCTTGCCCCCCTCTCCTACTTTATAGAGGTCTCAGTGTCTATTGCTGCTGTTTTTATGTCCATGAGTACCCAATATTTACTTCCTATTTTTAAGTAAAAATATGCAGTAGTTGGCTCTCTATTCCTAAGTAAAAATATGCAGTATTTGGCTCTCTATTCCTGTATTAATTCACTTA
Organism: Piliocolobus tephrosceles; assembly: GCF_002776525.5. Taxonomy (NCBI): domain Eukaryota; kingdom Metazoa; phylum Chordata; class Mammalia; order Primates; family Cercopithecidae; genus Piliocolobus; species Piliocolobus tephrosceles. Next base: position 74,108,625 of record NC_045447.1, read on the forward strand.
GGATAATGGCCTCCAGCCACTCCACGTGGCTGCAAAGGACATGATTTTGTTTTTTATTTTATTTTTTTATGACTGCATAGTATTCCATGGTATATACATACTACCATTGATGGGCATTCAGGTTGATTCCATGTCTTTGCTATTGTGAATAGTGCTACAGTGAAGATATAAGTGTATGTGTCTTTTTGTTAGAACAACTTATTTTCTGTTGGATATATATCTAATAATGAGATTGCTGTGTTTAATGGCAGTTCTAAGTTATTTGAGAAATCTCCAAACTGCGTTCCACAGTGGCTGAACTAATTTACATTCCCACCGACGGCACATAAGCATTCCCTTTTCTCCATAGCCTCACCAACATCTGTTGATTTTTGAGGTTTTAATAATAGCCCTTCTAACTGGTATGAAATCATATCTCAGTGTGTTTTGGATTTGCATTCTCAGATGATTAGGGATGTTGAGCATTTTTTCCTGTGTTTGTTGGCCACTTATGTATCTTCTTTTGAGATGAGTTTTCTCATGTCTTTTGCTCACTTTTTAATAGGATTATTTGTTTTTTGCTTGTTCAATTGTTTAAGCTCCTTATAGATTCTGGATATCAGACTTCTGTTGGATGCATAGTTTATGAATATTTTATCCCATTCTGTAGGTTGTCTATTTACTCTGCTGACAGATTCTTTTGCTGTGCAGAAGTTCTTTAGTTTAAGTATCACTGATCAATATTTATTTTTGTTGCAATGTTTTTTGAGAACTTGGTCATAAATTATTTCCTAAGATCAATGTCCAGAATTTTGTTCCTGCCTATGTTTTCTTCTAGGATTCCTATAGTTTGAGGCCTTAAATTTAAATCTTTAATCTATTTTGAGTTAATTTTTGTATATGGTTAAAAGGATCCAGTTTCATTCCTCTGCACCATTTATTGAATAGAGGGTCCTTTCCTCATTGCTTATTTTTATTGACTTGTGGAAGATCAGATAGATGTAGGTGTGTGGCTTTATTTTTGAGTTTTCTATTCTGTTCCCTTCTTCTATGTGTCTGTTTTTGTACCAGTATCATGCTCTTTTGGTTACTATAGTATTAGAATATAGTTTGAAGTCAGATAATGTGATGCTTCCAGCTTTGTCCTTTTTGCTTAGGATAGCTTTGGTTATTTGTCTATTTTTGTTCCGTATGAATTTTAGAATAGTTTTTTCTAGTTCTGTGAAAAATGACATTCATAGTTTGATAGGAATCTATAGAATGATTTGGGCAGTATGACTATTTTATCAGTGTTGATTATCCAATCAATACACATGGAATGTTTTTCCATTTATTTTGTCATCCATGATTTTTTCCAGGAGATCTCTCCTGGGATCTTTCATCTCCTTGGTTGGTTGTATTCCTAGATATTACATAATTCTTTAGCTATTGTAAATGAGACTGCATTTTAAACTTTATTCTTATCTTGAATATTATTTGTGTATAGAAATACTAGTTATTTTGTACATTGATTTTATATCCTGAAACTTTATTAAAGTCATTTATCAGTTCCAGGATCATTTTGGTGCGTTTTCTAGATGGGCTTTCTAGGTACTGAATCATATCATCTGTTAAGAGAGATAGTTTGACTTTTTCTTTTCTTATTTAGATGTATTTTATTTCTTTTTCTTCCTTGATTGTTTTGACTGGGGCTTCCAGTACCATGCTGAATAGGAGTGGTGAGAGTGAACATTCTTGCCTTGTTGCAGTTCTCATGGGGAATCATTCCAGCTTTGCCCCATTCAGTATGATGTTAGCTGTGGGTTTGTCATAGATAGCTTTTATTATTTTAAAGAATTTTCCTCTGATGCCTAGTTGGTTGAGCTTTTTATTCTGAAGGGATGTTGAATTTTATTGAAATCCCTTTCTGTATCTATTGGTATAATTATATGATTTCATTCTTAATTCTGTTTATGTGGTGAATTGCATTTAATTATTTGCATATATTGAACCAACCTTATATCTCAAGAATGAAGCTTGCTTGATTGTGGTGAATGAACTTTTTGATGTGCTACTGCTTGATGTGGTTTGCTAATGTTTTGTTTAGGTTTTTTGCATCTATCTTCACCAGGGATATTGGACTGTAGTTTTCCTTTTTTGTGTGTGTCTTTCCTAGGTTTTATTGTCAGGTGATGCTGGCTTTGTAGAATGAGTTAGCGAGGAGCTCCTCCTCTTTGATTTTTTGAAATTGTTTCAGAATTGGTACCAGCTCTTTTTTGTATATCTGGTAAAATTCAGCTGTAAATCTATCTGGACTGGGGCTTTTTGTGGCTGGTCAGTTTTCTGTTACTGATTCAATTTCAGAACTCAATATTGGTCTGTTCAGGGCTTAACTTTCTTCCTGATTTAATCATGGGAGATTGTGTGTTTTTTCCTTTGGATTTTTTAGTTTGTGTCAACGGAAGCGTTTACAATAGTTTCTAAGGATCTTTCTTATTTCTGTAGGATCAATTGTAATGTCTCCAACATTTCTCATTGTAGTTATTTTGGTCTTTTTGTTGTTGTTGTTGTTAATTTAGCGAACAGTCTACTTACTTTGTTTATCCTTTCAAATAATCAACTTTTGGTTTTGTCAGTTCTTTATATGGATTTTGGGGTCTCATTTTGTTTAGTGCTGCTGTGGTTTTAGTTATTACCTTCTGCTAGCTTTGGAGTTAGTTTGTTCTGTTTTTTTCTAGTTCCTGTAGGTGTGACGTTAGATTATTCATAAGAGGTCTTTCTAACTTTTTGAGGTAGACATTTATCACTGTGATAAATTAGTCTTAACATTGCTTTTTTGCATCCCAGAGATTTCACTATCTAGAGTCCCTGTTTTCATTTATTTATTTATTTATTTATTTATTTTGCTTTCTGCTTTAATTTCATTGTTTACCCAAAGGTCATTCAAGTGTAAGCTGTTTAAATTCATGTAATTGTGGGTTTTGGGATAACTTCTTGGTATTGATTTCTATACTTCTATGGTCTGAGAGTATTATTGGTGTGATTTTGATTTTGTTAAAAAATTATTAAGACTTGCTTTATGGCCAAGAATGAGGTTGATCTCGGAGTATGTTCTATGTGCAGATGAGAAGAATATATATTTTGTGGTTGATGAGTGGAGTGTTCTGTAACTATCAATTTGGTCCACTTGATCATGTCAAAATTTAGAAATTTTTGCTAGTTTTCTACTTCAATGTCTTAACACCATAAGTAGTGGGTTGAAGCCCCCCAGTATTATTGTATAATTGTCTAATCCTTTTCGTAGGTCTGGAAGTACTTGCTTTATTAATTTTCTCCAATGTTGGGTGTATATATATTTAGGATAGTGAAGTCTTCTTGTTGTATTGAACCTTTTAAAATTATGTAATGTCTTTTATTTTTCTTTGGTACTGTTGTTGGTTTAAAGTTTGTTTTATCTGATGTAAGAATAGAAGCCCCAGCTCTTTTTTGCCTTCCCTTTGAGTGATCTTTCTCTGACCCTATGCTTTGAGCCTATGGGGGTTGCTACGTGTGAGAGGGTTCTCTTGAAGACCCGTGTTGGATGGGTCTTTTTTAAATATATAATTCAACTTGCTAAGTTGCCACTTTGTACTTTTATGTGGTGGCATTTAGCTCATTTATATTTGAGTTTAATATTGATATGTGAGGTTTTAATCTCATCATGAAGTTAACTCATTGCTTTATAGTTTCTATTGTTTGGTGGCTTTATAGGGTCTGTGGTTATTATGTACTGAAGTTTGTTTTTATGGTAACTGGTATCATTCTTTCATTTTCATGTTTAGAATTTCCTTAATAATCTCTTGTAAGGCTGGTCAAGTGGTAACAAATTCTCTTAGTACTTACTTGTCTGGAAAAGAATTCATTTCTCCTCCTCTGAAGCTTAGTTTGGCAGGATATGAGATTCTTGGTTATAAATTATTTTCTTGAAGAATGCTGAAAATAGATCCCTAATCTCTCATAAGGTTTCTGCTGTGAGATCCACTGTTAGCCTGATGAGTTATGCTGTGTACATGATTTGACTTTTTTCTCTAGCTGCCTTTAAAGCTTTTTCTTTAGTGTTGACTTTGGAAAGTCTGGTAACCATATGCCTTAGTGATGTGTATTTTGTATAGTATCTGGCAGGTCTTGTATCTGGATGTCTACCTCTCTAGCAAGGTTAGGGAAATTTTCCTGAATTATTCCCTGAGAAGTCTTTGCCATGTTGTTTACATTTTCTTCTTCTCTCTCAGGCATTCCAACAATTTGTAGGTTTGGTTGCTCTACATAATCCCATATTTCTTAAAGGCTGTTCATTTCTTAATTTTTTTTTTCATTTTTGTCTGACTGTGTTAGTTTGAAAGACCAGTCTTCAAGCTCTGAAATTCTTTATTTTGCTTGGTCTAGTCTATTGAAAAACCTTTCTACTGTATTTTGAAATTCCTTAAGTACATTTTTCAATTTGAGAATCTCCTATTGATTTCTTTTTAAGATGTTTATATGGTCTTTCATCCCCCACATTGCTTTAGAAGTTTCTTTGTGTTGATTTTAACCTTGTCTTGGATCTCATTGAGCTTTCTTACAATCCATGCTTTCAATTCTTTTTCTGTCATTTCTTAGTTTTCATTTTGGTCATGAACCATTCTGGAGAGCTAGTGTGATTCTTTGGAGGTGTTGCTGTATTCAGATTTCTCATGGTACCAGAATTCTTGGACTTGTTCCTTCTCATCTGGAGATGCTGGCCCTTCTAATTTTTGTACTTATTTTCATGTAGGTAGGATTTTTTCTTTCTTTCTCTGTATTATTATTTCTTTTGTTCTCTTTTTCTTTACCCCCTACCTAGGAGGTGTGACTGTAGAGCATGTTGGGTAGGGTCTTTTGGCTTTGATTCTATAGCCCTATGCACTTCTATCAGCATATATATTGGGATGTGAGATTTGACCCACAAGCCAGTAGATGACACTTACGAGTTAAAGCCATCTACTAGTATACAGCACTAGGTATACACTTGATCACCGTTTACTAGGAGAAGCTCTCCATTTCTGCATGCAATGGCCTGATCCATGGAGTACAGAGGGGTATAAGCTCACTGCTCTGCCTGAGTGAGGGGGCAAGATGGTCAGGGCCAGGTGAGGTAGGCCCACCTGCAGGTCCCCCAGTGGCAGGCACAGGCACCAATGCCAAGGAAGAGATGTGTGCTTAGGCATGGAGCTGGGAAACCTCCTCAATCCCAAGTTCTCTGCACAGGGAATGGGGTGACCTAAACACCTAACTGGTGACCTAACTCCTAACCTAACTCCTAACTGGAGAGTGTGTGTCCCAGAAGGCTGGAGATCTATTTGGGAGTGGAGCAGATAGGTCCCCAACGCACTACAATCTCTGCACAGGAAGGGAGGGACAGCTCAGGCAGCTGGTTCAGGTGAGCAGGGTGTTCTGAATGCCTGGAGATCAGTATGGGTTAGAGCAGAGTGGGCCTAACAGCACCTTGATCTACACCCAGGAAAGTGAGACAGCTTAGGTTGCTCAATCAGGTGTGCAGGCACTCCAAATGCCTGAGGATCTGCCCGAGCATAAAGTGGAGTGAGCCCCCCTGTACCAGAATCTCTTCTCGGGAAGAGTGGGGTGAGGTGAACCAGGGGCGGAGGGGTCCCCTGCACGGGAATCTATCAGGAAAAGGGAGGTGGGGTGATCCAGGTGAGCAAGTGCTCTGAATGCCTAGAGATCTGCCTGGGCATGAAGCAGAGAAGACCCTGCTCCACCGTGATCTTTGCGCAGGAAGAGTGGGGCAACTCAGGCTGACAATCTAGACAAGCAGGTGCTTTGGGTACAGGGAGCTCTTCCTGGGCATGTAGGGTAGAGGGCTACATTATACCATAATCTATGTCCAGGAAGGGTGGGATGTCTTAGGCTGCTGAAGCAGGTAAGCAGGTGCTCTGGATGCCTGAGGATCCGCCTGAGCTTGAAGTGGGGAAGGCCCCTCTGCACGAGGCTCTCTGCACAGAGAGGGGTGGAGCAGCTCAGGTTGCTAGTTCATGGTAGCGGGTACTCTGAATGCCTGGGATTCTGCCTGGGCAGAAAGGACCCTGCTGCAGCACTATCTCAGGGGAGCAGATTGGGACACCCAGCAATGGTATATGCAGACTGATTCCAGGTTACCAAGCTGGTCTGGCTGCAAGTTTCATCATCCAGGAAAAACTGTGTCTACCAGCTCTTCTTCTGTCCCAGACTGGTGATGGGGGAGAACACAATTCCAATGCCTACCGCTGAAGCGCTTTTCACAATTCTGGCTGTGGAGGCCCCTCTCCCACTCCAGAGAAAATACTCCAATCTCTGGCCCAAGACTAAAATGCTTACACAGCTATGCTGCCAGGTTGTCAAAGAATGACTGACTTTGTATGTGCCCAGATTAAAAATGGCATCCTACTCTCAATCCTGGGTCTGTGAAAATGCCTGCAACTTTTCCTAGTGTCTTTCTCTCACGGCATCTCTAAGCCTCTTTCCAAGTTAGCTCCAGGGCTTGGGAGAAACAAAGTGGTCTCGTTTGGCCTGGGTTGTTGAGATCTCCAGTGGGAAGGTGAGTTACAGAGCGAGGCTCTCTGCCTCTCTCATGCACTAGGGCTTCACTCACTTTTATCTAGACACTGTCATGGGTGCTGTTTTCTTACATTCTCATCCTCCGGATCTGGGGTGGCTTTCATGATGATAGTGGATTTCCACTTTCCTTCTCGAATTAAAGCTCACAGAGTTAATTATCATGTACCATCTTGCTATTTCCAAGTGGCAGAGACACTAAAGCCTCTAATCCACCATTTTGGAGAATAAATGCCTTTTTTTTCTGAGTTGGGGTCCTGCTCTGCCACTCAAGCTCTAGAGTGCAATGGTGTGATCATTGTTCACTGCAGTCTCAAAATTCTGGGCTCAAACTATTCTCCCACTTCAGCCTCTCAAGTAGCTGAAACTACAGGGGTGTGCCACTATGTCCAGCTAATACAAATTTTTTTTTGAGATGGGGTTCTCACTTTGTTGCCCAGGCTGGTTCTGAACTCCTGACCTCAAGTGATCTTCTCCCCTGGGTCTTCCAAAGTGCTAGAATTACAAGCATGAGCCACTACACCCAGCCATGATCCTCTTTTCATCTAACATAGGCTCTAGATGAGAGAAACTGATAGGCACTACTAGAGTCTGAAAGTACATGTGGACAGTTTTATAGGATGGTTATTTCAGAAGTTGCCTTTTCTGCCTAAGCTGCCATCACACTGAGAGTTATGTCATCCCTTCTTTATAGTATACTTTTCCCACTGCTAAGTAATGCTCCACAATGCATTGTAGCATCCAGTACAATAGCAGTTTCCATATGGCTCCTCACACATTTACTTCTATGCTCATTGGCAATGTAGAATGGCATTGTTCATTATATTTCAGATGTCAGCCTGGCTGGAGCCTATCCAAGGATGTGTACTTAAACTGTCAGAAACTGAAAGGCTGACATTGGGCATGACTCATTACCGTGCAAGAGATGTGAGAGAGCATTTCAGGGGAAAATCAGCTTTAATCAGTGTCAGTAGATGCCATGTGATTTTCCCCAGCACTGATAATGATGCATCAATTCAGAAATGACAGCTGCTGGACACCCACTGTTGCGTCATTTATGCTCCTCCATGCCACCAGGTTTTAAACTCCAGTCACTGATCTAATTTGCTCCTGTTTTTAGAGGATCAACAGCAGTAACAAAAAAGACCTAAATAAGTATCCTTTCGAAATAAATTAGGTATGTAACCAGAATGATTATGGTGACTGTAACTAAATACTGGCCTTTGTGTTCACAGAGAAGGTTTTTTGCTTACCTACTGCTTGCATAGAAAAGTAAGATTTCCGGATTTTTGGAGATATTCCTAAAGGTAACATCTCATGTGCTTTTTAATAGCTTATTTAAGTTTGGTACAATCTCTGTAAAGTAGATTGATATCATCATCTCCATTTTGCAGCTGAGAAATCTGAGGTTCAATAAAGTCAATAATTAAATCATTTGTCCCACTGAGAGTCATTAAAAGTCAGGAAGGCTCAAACTAAAATGTTCTGCCTCTATGGCTTTCTAGAGGAGAACTGATGACAAAAAAAAGTTCTGGACCAAATCAATCAATAATCCAAATTGCAAATACTCCAAAGAGCTCTAGACAAGAACAGCCATCAAAATAAAGAAGCTGAAAGAAAAAAACTTTAATCAACGGTTTTCCATTCACCTATTATTGGCCCAAGAAATGGAAGCCATCTCCAGCTTCACACAAGTTACCGCAGAAGCACCTTGACAAAGTCTCAAGAGCTGTATATTTTTCCATTTTGTCGCTACCATGGAAATACTGCCTGTTCAATTATTATCACGTTAGTTCCATTGGTAGTTTCCCAGAAGGAAAGGGGCAGATATATCTCTGCTTATAATACAGCTTTGTAAACAGATAATCAGACATTTCTTCTGATGGTGAGCAAAGCTATTGTCTTCTCAAGACCCTCTGAGGATGCCACTAGGCAGACAAAAACCTGAGGAATTATGATGTTATAGTATCACATCCTCGCCCCTAGGATAGTTAGTATGAAATCCTTTTTCCTTATTTTACTATAACTTACTTTCTTTCTCTTGCTTAATAACTCTGAGAAATGGAAAATTTGAATGCCATGGCTGGTCCCATTTACTGGGGGTTTTAAAGATAGTTTTCAGGAGGCTCCCAAAGGTCTTCAACTGCGTGTCTGATGGACTCCAGGACCTCTTAGACTTGTAAAGCTCCTTTCTTTCTATAGGAATATTTGGAAAGCAATAAATAAATTCTGAACACTTTGGCAAACACTTAATTCTCACTAGGAAATAGCATAGGTACAAACCCACTCACTAAACCACAGAAGCCTGGCACACATTTGTAAAAAAAAAAAAATAGAACTATGAGTCAAGTAATCAAGATAAGTTTATATATACAGTTGCTTCCCTTCAGCAGAAACATTTGGCAAAGTAGATATCCTTGACATCTTTAGAATGATATGGAAAATTATCAATTGCATTATAATATAGTTAGTGTATGTATAGATTGTTAAATTATTTTAGCAAATATTTTGATTATATTAGAGGAAAGCTTAGTGTATATTATGTATCTCCAAGCTATATTAGAATATTCTTGTTTCTTCTTTCTTTCTTTTAAAAAATAAAACCTTTTGTTTCTGGCAAGAAACAGATACCTTGCAGGTAGTTAGATTTTTAGGAAGTGGTTTTTGTTATATTGACAAATATTACCAAATTGTTTTGAAGTAATAAATTGTGTATTGGTGAGAATTGACTAATTAATGGTTATAGGTTAATAATTACAAAAAGGGGTAATAATCAGTGGGTGCTGGATAGATGGTTGATATACTTTTCAGTTGAAGCTCTTTAATTTTTTAAAGTATTTGAATTGGTTCTTAGAGAATGTGCTTAAAATATATAAAAATGACTGGAACCCCCTGTAGCTCATGGCACCACTGGCAAGGCTTGCTGCTGACATAAGACACCGTATCTTGGGCTTTCCCTTTCAGAGAACCGGGAAACAGCTGACGAATAAGGGAGTACAGCATGGTCACATGATTGATTTTATCGAATGGGATGTTAGCAAAAGTAATATATTTCATTTCCTGGACATAGGGGTTAAGAAATGAGTGTTCTTCCGCATGTTCTCACTCATAGGTGGGAACTGAACAATGACATCACTTGGACTCGGGAAGGGGAACATCACACATCGGGGCCTATCATGGCGGGGAGGGGGGAGGGATTGCATTGGGAGTTATACCTGATATAAATGACGAATTGATGGGTGCTGACGAGTTGATGGGTGCGGCACACCAGCATGGCACAAGTATACATATGTAACAAACCTGCACGTTATGCACATGTACCCTAGAACTTAAAGTATAATAATAATTAAAAAAAAAAAAAAAAGAAAAAAGAAAAAAGAAATGAGTGTTCTTTCTTCATGCTTTCTTTCTGTTTCCACCAGTTGGTGAACATGAGTATGAAGAACTTGGAAACCATATAATCACTATGAATGGAACCAGAATATGAATGGGACCTGGGCATTTGAGTCACTAGGTAAAGAACTGCACGTTGACCTGGAACTGTTACCAGATTGTTATGTGAGTTTATACATTTCTGTTATATAGAGACACTGAAATTTTACTTTGTGTTGTTTTCATTAGAGCTGGTGTTACTCTAAGTAACATAAGTAACATAGGTCAAAGCTCTGAAACGTCATTGGTTTGCCCATTAAAATGGGTCAGGCAATCTGACAGCACCACGAGTTTTAGACTTACTGGTCTCTTGGTGATAACCTCTGGCCGGCTGCAATTCTTCTCTCACCCACTAGAAAAATAGATGACCTGGGGTGTGGAAGGTTAAAATGGCCAGGGCAACTCTTCTTTAATTTTGCCAGCTTCAAGAATATCAGGAGAGTAAACACATTTCATGTTTTCTGTTCTGCTAAAATTTTCAATACTGACTAAGAGAGTTTGGGATGATAGCGTCTCAAAATACAGGTTATTAAATGTTTGAATATCAATTTGTCCCATATACATCATTTTCTTACCATATCATGACATGCAAGAGCATTAAAACAACACAGGCAAATATCAAATATTTCATCAATAACTTGAATGATAAGTATATATTAATCAGGGCTCTCCAGAGAACAGAACCTACAGGCTATATAGGGATATATAAGAGAGGGTTTATTATGGGAGTTGCCTGATATGATTATGGAGGCTGAAACATCCCACAAAAATGTCTGCAAATTGGAAAAGCAGGAAAGCTGGTGGTGTAATTCAGCTGGAGTCTGAAGGCCTGAGAAGCCAAGGGAGTCAATGGTGTGACTCCCAATCTGAAGCTGAAGGCCTGACAACTGGAGAACGGGGGAGGAGGGACTGCTGGTGCAAGTCCTGGAGTCCACAGGCCAGAGAACCTGGACTTCTGATGTTCTAGTTAGGAGAAGATGGATGTCACAGTTTCAGAAGAGAGAGTAAATTTGCTCTTCTTCTACTCATTTGCTCTATTTGGGTTCACAAGGGACTGGATAATGCCCTCCCACATTGGTGAGGGTAATCTTCTTAGTCTACTGATTAAAATACTAAACTCTTCTGGAAACACCCTCACAGACATACTCAGAAATAATGTTTCCTAGCTATCTGGATATCTGTTAACCCAATCAAGCTAACAACTAAAATGAACCATCACAGAGTGCATGTTTTTCAAAGTTGCTACAGAGACCAGGATGAAAGGGACAGGTAATACAACAGACGAGAGAATAGTTCTTTCGCTCTCATGCTTCCAATCTATTTCTTATGTCATATTTGACCTCAAATATCCTTGTCCTTTTTTTTCTTCTAGTTAATTCCTATAGGTCTTTCAAAATTCTTACTTCCTCTAGGAAGCCTTCTCTTCCTCCACCCGTAGTTGATTTATATTTATTTTCTCTGTACTTTCTTAGTGTCTGGGCATGTCTCTATTTTTGTACTTACATATAGCCCCATATTTTGTTTACATTTATGAGTTTTTTTGTTTTTTTTTGGTCTGGTAGTCTACAATTATTTTCTTACGGCAGACACTGTATCTTATTCAATGTTGTATCTTCAAAGTCTAGCATTTTGATTATTTTATTTATATGCTTGCCTGCCTGCCTGCCTTCCCTCCCTCCCTCCCTCCCTCACTCCCTCCCTCCTTCCTCCCTTCCTTCCTTCTTTTTCTTTCTTTCTCTTTCTTTCTTTCAATTTTTTGAGACAGAGTCTCACTCTGTCTCCAGGCTGGAGGTCAGTGGCATGATCTCAGCTCACTGCAACCTCTGCCTTCTGGGTTCAAGTGATTCTCCTGCCTCGGCCTTCTGAGTAGCTGGGACTACAGGCACAGATAATTTTTGCATTTTTTAGTAGAGACAGGGTTTCACCATGTTGGCCAGGATGGTCTAGATTTCTTGACCTTGTGATCCGCCCACCTTGGCCTCCCAAAGCGCTGGAATTACAGGCGTGAGCCACTGCGCCCGGCTATATCCTGTCTTTTTCTAAGACTAATTTATGTTGGTTGGTATCCTCAATGAACAAAAGACCAAATCACTATATTTTTAAAAAAATCAATAATCACAAATGATAAACTCAAATGAGCAAGGTAAAATAAAAGTATATCAAGGTAAATTTTCTACTTTTTTTAAAAAATAATAAACACAAAATGGAAACAAAAACAAAAATATGCTCTGTTGCAAATAAAAATGTAGGATTCATGGCTTTTCAAAAACTAATGTAAAAAATATCTGAAGTTTTAGAGGACCACAAGTTTGGAAGGAGCTGAAGAAGAGATGCTGCATAAATACAAGTAGAGGGGCCTGATTAGAACAGAGGAGAGTGCCATATGCTCTCTAGGGTGAGGGTACAGCATTCTTTATAATGACAGGTGCCAATACTCAAGAGAAACCAGAGGATGCCCAAAAGACAATGACCAAGCCAATGATGAAGACAGATCTAGGAAGACCTTTCAAATACCCAAAGGCTCTCATGTACAAAAAGAACTTAAGTTACTCTGATGAATGATATACATACAAACGGAGGCAAATGCATATAAGTTGCAGAAGATCAGTTGTGTAGTTTTGGAGATACATGTTCCAACAATAAAGAATTTTCAAAGATATTAAGGGCTACTTTGGGAAGTTTGTGAAATTTGGACAAAGGCTGAATTATTTTTCATTAGAGTTGTGATAGAAGAGATTCCTGCCTTAGGAATAAGGTAAATACTACAGACAGAATGTCCCCTCTTCCTAAATGCATATGTTGAAATCTAATCCTCAATATTACTGCATTTGGAGATGAAATTTCTGGGAGGTGATTAGGTAATGAGAGTGGAGCCCTTATGAATGAGATTAGTACCCTGAATAAAAGAGATCCTTGATGACGCTCTTACCCCTTCCCCCATGTGACATCACAGTGAGAAGAAAATCCGCCTGTGAACAAGGGAGCAGGCCCTCACCAGATACTGAGTCTACTGGCATCCCGATCTTGGACTCAACAGCTTTCAGAACTGTGAGAAATACATTTTTGTTCTTTATAAGTCAATGGTGTTTGGTTATAGCAACCTAAACAGACTAAGAAAGTAAACCGTAAAAATGTGTCATCCTCTAAAACCTGAATATTCCAGATTGTCTACACTGCATAAGACTAATCATATCTTACTCCAATGTGTGCATAAAACTATCCTATTTTACCTGTATCTCTTTGCTTCTTCTCCTTCCTTCTCTTCCACTTTTGCCTCCTTCTTTTGTCTTTCATCTTTTCCTTCTTCTTCCTTCTCGCTAGTAATCCACCTAGCAGCCACCATAGGTCAGGCAACATAGTAAGTACTGTGAGTTCAATAATGAGCAAGTTTGACAAGGTTGCTGCCTTTACAGAGTTGGCCATCTAATGAGAAATATAGACAAGTAAAAAGGTAAATACAATGCATATTGTAAAAGATGATGAAGGCGGATTTAGAGAGTGCTTATTAACCTAGGGCATAGAGTGTTTGAGGGAAGCAACATCAAGTCTGTAAACCTCTTGGAGCAAGCCCAGCAATGCAGGCATTGGTAGCATTGACACAGCAGACCCAATGTAAGCTGCATTCATCTGGTTCTTTCTATTGATATTTTCCCCAATATTCTTCAAGCACTTTCCAAATTTACTTTTCAATCATCAAATGTCCCCGTGAGAGAGATAAATATCATATCCTTTTATATCCATCTTATAACTGTCAGTGCTTGGCAGGTGAGTTAGGAGGTGGTGGGGGATAGAGAGAGAGAGAGAGAGAGAGAGAGAGAGAAAGAGAAAGAGAGAGAGAGGGGAAACTAAGAGGAAAATTACCTAAGTTTCCCAGGAGATATTGTCTCTTGTGACAAGTTGGATTTTAATTTCAGGGCTGGGTATAAGCTAGCCTTGAATGCATAATGGCTAACATGATTGCCTGCCGAGCCACCGTCAATCCAAATTTGAAACTCATTATAGTAAATTGCTTTGGGATACCTTGAGCATGAAAAATGCAATAAAAAACAAATATATTTTGCAAAGGTAAAACTATAAAGACATTTTTAGAGCTTGCCTCATGGAAGTGAGATGCCGAAGACAATACAGGGGACACTGACTCTGCCCATGGAGAACAGTAGTATCTGTTGAAAAGAAGAGAAAAAAGCTTACTGTGGTCTCTAAGGAACAAGGCACTAATTAACTGAACTGGTCTCAATACACCAACCTTTATTACTTATTGTCTATTAAGATGTCTCTACCAGAAGCCAGTGGTGACACATGCTAATTGCATGCTATTTGTGTTGACTATCATACTCTCCATAATGATCATTTGTTTCTACAAAATTGCTACATGTCAACACTTCAAATAAACAGTCTGGTTAAGGCACAAGTGACCTCTACTAGGCATAATTTGGGTCGGTTTTCATTCTTTGTCAGTCTGTCAAGGAAAGGCAAAGAATCTGGCCAGCATAATTGGGAATGACATTAATTTAGTACTAAAAATGTATTACAGATTCTCTCCTCCTTATTCTAGCGAATGACATTCCCACCTTACTGCAAGAAGACTCTTGCTAAAATAATTTTTAAAGCATCTATTTTAATTGGTCATGAGAGAGAGATGTTGTGTTTTTTGGTAATAAAATCTCTACTAGGATCTATGACTGGCCTAGGATCATTCCAAATCAAAATGAATAACTTCACGTAAAATCATGATATTTGTTGTAATGAAGAAAGAAGTAGGTAAGAGTTCAAGGGTACTGAATTTCAGTTTCAACTCTAACTAGTTGAGAGATCTTGAGTAAGTCATTCTGTTTGATTTGATCTTTCCTCATCTAGAAAAACTGGATAATCTGTTTGCAGGCTTCATACTTCTTTATCTCATAATTTTGGGGCTCTTTGTACTATTATTGTGTGATTCTTTGATTCGTAACATTTTCCCCCATTGACGCACCATGACAGCAGGAATCGTTTTAATTTTCCTCAACATTTCAGCTCCAGCTTCTTGTGTAAGCTTCTTGTACAAAATAGGTACTCAATGACTACTTCTTGAATCGATGAATACATAAACAACAATTTAGGCTAGGTTCTATTATTTTAAGTCTTAGAAATGGCATTCCCTCAAGACTTACTGAATAACCCAATCTACACATGACCTCTCTAAATTCCCAGGGCAACTCATCTATGTTTGCTTTAGAGAGCTTAAACTCTTCCATCTTCCATTATAATTATTTATGTAAATGCTTAGCCTCCTATCTAGGGCTCTGAGAGACGCCCTGAATGACTGCATTTTGTCTTATATATAATAGAAATTCAACAAATGTATGTTGAATTTAAGAGAGTGTCTGTGCTTTATTTATCTTTGTATTTAAAGGCAATAGATGTGTTATAGTGTTTATTAAAGTTGGTGATATTTCACTTGTTTGTCAGGGATTTTTTAGACTATAAATAACAAAGTTGAACTCAAACTGGCTTAGCCAATAAGATTGTAAGTTATGACTCACATAACTGGAACAGCCAGGTAGGCTTCCGAAGCGTTAATGGTATCACTGAAGTCCCAACTTTCTCTCGCTTCTCTCTCCCTTCCATAATTTGTGCACCTTCCTAAGAGTGTATGCTCTTAAGATGACTGCTAGCAGCTTCCTAGAAGTATATTTATTTATTTTTAATAGTCCTCACAGTGTGCCAGGTGCTGTTTTCAGTGATTAATAAGTATTAATTATTAATACCCCAAACAAATCCCATGGGTAAGAATTATTATTATCCCCATTTTACATATTATATTAATAACATTGAGGGCCAGAGACATTAAATAATTTGCTTAAGATCATACAGAGTAATCATGATTTAAGCTCCAGTACTTTTTGTCTCAAAGTTTCTGCTCCTAACCCGCTATACTTCCTCATTCAATACAACAGAAATGAAGCATCTTTATTATTAAATACCAAAAAATAAAGCAGAAAAAACCTTCCAAAAAGAACCAAGCAAATATCTCTTTGCACTTTATTGGTCTGGTTAGATTAACTGCTTATTCAGTCACCTTGTAGCGAGTGTTAGCGATGTTAGGATTGACTTAAATGTATTAGGACTAAATTCTGGAGTGGAGGGATGTGAAAATCTTATGGTCTGAGTAGAACAGGGTACATATTCAAGAATAGTTATTGATACTGTTATCATAAGTGTGAGTGAGGATTTATTTGGTAGACAAACAAGAGCAAATGGACACCAAGACAGGTAAACCTCAAAAGATATTTTAAGACCAGCTAGATGCTAAATTTTCTGTGACTTCAAAGAATAAATGTAATCATAGATCAGTTCACTGAGAAATGCACATTTTAGTTTGTGTACAACAGCTCTTGAATAATTTCATAACCCTGATTAGAGGAAGTCTATCTACATGGTAGCTAAAATTCATTGATTATTGATTACACTGGCTAGATAGACCAAGGGACTTACTTGATTGAACTTTAGAATTGGAATTGTTATATAACTGTCCTATAATTGAGCTTGTAGAAATAACTGGTCCTTGGTTTAAGAAAATTCAAAGGGTGTGTTTATTAATCTTTGGTCTGTAATAATACGGTGAGAATAAACATTTGAATAAAACTAGTGGATACCTAGTTGTAGTTTGAGAAAACTGAAGAGGAGTAGATTACTGAGTAACTAAATCAACAGAAATCAGCGATTAAAAAACAAAGATGATTTCCCAAAGAATTTATGGACTTCTGCCTGCAAATTGGCTCCTCTGTACACAATCTAGAATGTATCCAAACGTCCAACATGCTTAACTGAAAAGATAAGGGATCTGGATTAGAAAATAGCTGACCTGTGCTGAAAACCAGATGCTTGCAACTCAGCTGCAATTTCTGGGATAAATAAATAATGGACAAAAACAACGTTTTAGAAACTCTGGTGTCAGTGAGCTAATGGACAGCTCCAGACAAAGACTGGAGAAGAAAAGCATTGTTATTTGAGGATGGTAATAGAAGTAATTATCTTTGTGCCAGAAAAAAATAGCACAAAAAAGCTATGATGAGTCTATACAATCAGTCAACAAAAGAAATTTTCTAGAATTATTTGACCTAATTACAACAGAGAATTTGCTTGCTGTTTTTGTAAATATCTTAGGGATGTAGCACTCACCACACAATGATCTGATATCGTTAATAGGTTGTGCAGTGTAAAGCCCAGAGCCAAAAAGAGCTTAGGGACTCTGGACAAAGCACAAACAAAGCAATGGGAATGAAATGAGCAAATCAGGCACATGGAATTATAACACATTGAAGAGAGTAGAAATAAAAAGAAAATCTGAGGCTCTGACTTTGCAAAACTAAAATACAATAACATGAATGCAGAACCAAAGATAAGTAATAAGTGAAAGGACCTTTTAACTCTAAATTCAGTTTAGATAATCAGCTTCATCATCCAACTACCTCTGGATTATTTAGCATCTATGCAGATACAAAAAGAAAAGGGGATAGAAGTATCTTGATAAAAAGTAATTAGCAAAGGATATTATTGTACTGATCCTACAGCATTATTTTAAATTAATCAACAGTCTTTTTAAGAGTCTAGATATTTGGGAGTACATAACTACTTTTAAGATACGACTTATGGCAAGGACACTTTTTCCAAACATGTGTTTACCAGTCTTTGGTAAACATATAAAATATGTTTACCAAACATATTTTAATCCATGTGCTTACCAAACACTCCCTTATTCTGGCAATCATAAATGTCCGTTTTCTCTGATCTGTTCTTGGGTTGCTGAGTGTTACCTGATAAAATCATATTACCGTTTAAGTCACTATTCCCCCTAAATTTATAATTTTGATATTTAACCTGTTTTTTAGTGATGTTTAACAATTATTTACATACCCCTCTTTTCCAACCCCAATCTTTTAGTGCTTCAATTTTACCACCCTCCATAAGGTCTGTTTTATTGATCATTTTCTATATTTTCACCCTTCTGCAAGATGACTTAGCCTTTTACTTCCCAGGCATAAATCCCCCTAATACTTCTTTATATGCTCTTATCCATATCCATATTTTTGCTTGTTGTTTGTCTTCCTTCCTATTTTAGAAGAGGTAGGAGAGTGGTGGAAATCCTTTTTGCTGTCCAAGTTTTATCCCTCAATTATGGTCTGGAATATAATACTCTTTATTATAAGACTAAATTGTGCTCTTTAGTCTCCATGAAACATTACTTGGCGAACTATCCTTGTTCATTTTTTTCCTTCTCCGTACCTTATCCTTCCTCTTTTTCTTATGCTCAAATATCCTCTTCACAAAAGCATGCGATTTTTCCTCCATAGCAAGCCACCATCCTCTTTCTTTTCTCCTCTTCATAGTTAGATTTTTGAAGTCTTTGTCTAAAGTAGGATTTCTCAGTCTTGGCACTATTGACATTTTGGGCCAGATAATGTTTTGCTTTGGGAGCTGTCTTATGTCTTGTATAATGTTTAGCAGCATGTGTAGTCTCTGCCTACTAGATAGATGTCAGTAGCACTTCCCCATTTGTGACAATCCAAAATGCCTCTAGATATTGCCGAATGTTCCCTGGAGGGCAAAACCATTCCTGGTTGAGAACCACCATCTCCATTTGTTTACATTCCAATTGCTATTCAGTTCAGTGCAATATAACTTCTGCTTTGGACAACTCTGTGCAAACTGCTTAATTACAGAGCACTAATATTCTAATGGCTAAATGCAGTGGTCTAGTTTCAGTCTCGCCTTTTTGACATTTAACTTTGTCAGTGGTTTCCTCTCTTTGAAATCCCATTCTTCAATGGCTTACAAGGACTGCTCTCCAAGTCCTTCTTTAGTCTCTTTTGATGATTCTTCTTCTTCTACCCTACTCCTAAACCCCACATGCTTCTCTCTCCTTAAGGCCTAGGTCCACCTCCATGACTCTAATCAACTACAAATAGGCCAGTGACTCCACAAACTTAACTCCACCCCAGACTGCTTTTCTGAATTCCAGACACACATTTATAACTATCAAGAAACTTGTTTCTAGTTGATATCTCAAATGTACTTTAAAACTCAACATGTCCAATTGGAGTTCTCATGTACATATTCTAAAAATCAAATAGTTCCATGTTCACTATCTCCACTTAACTAAAACAGCATTCATCAGTCAGCAGTCAGCTAAGCTAACACTTCATAGTCAGTATAAACTCCTCCTAATACTGAATTTCTAGATTTGTCAGTCACCAAGTCCCTTGAATGCTAGCTCTAAAATCTCAACTATTCTTTCCATTTCATTTTTGTGGACATTGCCCCAGTTCAAACAATATTCCACTTTTACCTAGACTCATGCTTGTAAAGTTTCTCTTTCAACCTATTCATTGTCAGTTATTTTTCTAAACTACATATCTGATTTGGCCACTTCCTTGCTCATAATGCTTTTGGTGGTCCTCATTGTCTAAAACTGTATTTCTCAGACTATGATCCTAATAACTTCAGTGACACAGAATATGATTTTGGTGATATGTACTATGTACATTTTTTAACTTTAAAAAGTTTTGCATATATTATAATTTCTATTAGGAAAAAATATAGCTAGCACATCAAATCTTTGATTTCACAGACATTGCTGAGAATGAGCAATATGTTATTGCTCAAGTATAAACAGTCCAATTAAAAGTACTCTGAGAAAAAAATATCAAGTATATAAATAATAGTTTATAGTGGTGACAACATTTGTGCCAGTGGTATATAGATATTTGAAGTTTGGTAGCTGTCAGCCTTCTAGATAAAATCTAAAGTCCTTAGTAGGTCATAAAGTTTTTCTCATAATCTCATCAAACCTCTACATAGTCACTTATCCCACAATTCCCCAATAACCACTGGATATTCAAGCCAGCCAAGAAGTTCTTTTGTTACTGAGCATGGTATGTAACTACCTGACTGTCTTTGTTCTTACTGTTTCCTCTGCCTGGAATGGTACTGTGGCACTTCCAGGGGATTGCTTCTTTCTATGTCCATTCCAACATTTTTCTAATGTGGCTTCTTGTGTGGCTAGTCTAGAGGATTTCCCAGACTCCCTTGCACCTGAAGGTCTGGATCTGTCTGACTCAAGACGGCCTAATCAGAAACACAGGCATGAGATTTATTAGTCAGAAATGACTCCCATAAGGCTGATCTTCTGTTGCTTCTGCTCTTTCTGTAGCAAGCACAGTCATGGAGATGTTTGGTTTTCTAAGGAAGCGGGATGCAGGATAGCCCAGGAGTTGACCTGCAGGGCAGAATTCAGACATTTGTGGCAGATTCATTATAGCAGATTACAGCAGAGGTAGACTGGTCCCAGAGGCAAGAGATGGTGGAGGATTTCAAACTCTTTGGCTTCTAAATCAGCTTTTAGAGTCTTAATGGTGACAGAGATGTTTGCTATTCTGTTGGCCAATTCCATAGTATTATTCTGGAAGCTGATTCTGGAAATTCAGCCTTAAGCCTGTTCCTTTAAGCTATCCAAGGTTTCTGTGAGCACCTAATTCCTTATGTTGCATGGATTCCTGCTGAAACTAGCTAGAGTACTTTGCTCATCTGATGCTGAATGCTGACTAAAAAAGGTTTTTGCTTCTACTCTTTCCAATTTGTTTTTTGTTCCACTGTTTTGCACTTTTAATAATGAATGTCTTATTACTTGGATAAATAAGAAACTATTTTACATGTGCTATTTGTAAATATTCACACACATATATTGGGTAAATATATGTGCATATATGCTGTATACATCAGCATATTCAGAAACAAAATAAATGTTGCTGCAGAAGAACCGCAAAATTTTCACAGTAAAAAGGCTCAAATGCCTGTGTTTCTCCCACCATGTCCTGCACCAAATTTGCAGCTTGTTTTCTCTTTTTTTTTTTCTTCTTCTTCTTTCTTTTTCTTTGATCTCTGCTGCAACCCTATAACACAGTTCTAGTTATTTAAAATCCATAATTCATTTAGTCAATGGCTGGCCTGTTATCTCCAATATACTACCAAAACGTTGATTAGAATTTTCACCTTTCCAAAAGAAATAAGTTGCCTAAGCATCTAAAACCCCAGGTGACAGTCCCTGTCCCCCTCCCAAATTCAAGAGAGCCCTTATTGCCACAGTGAGATGATATTTGCATCCAGAGTGAGCAGAGACTGAATTTCTATCTTTCTTGGCACATTGTGCCACTAATTTCAAAGTCTTTAAAGGGAGATGTTCTTATTTATTTATGTTAGGTTTTCAGCACAGTTCCACCAGGCACTGCCTGTTTGAGTTCTGCCTGTTTCTTGATGTTCTAATTCACTGCAAGCAGAGATGCGTTTCTAGCAGCATGCAGGTTGAAAGGCTGACATCAGCCTGTATGCTGCTACTAATCAGGCTCCCTGGTTTGGTCCAGCATTTTAATTTATTTCATTTATTTATTTATATGTTTGTTTATCTTTTCGCCTGCTTAAAAGTCAACTGTGGCCATGTTTATCTATCTCCACAGCTTAAGAAATAAAGACACAAGGAACAAATTCCTATCTGTACACATACAGTAGACAACTCTTTCGACTGCGTTCCCTCCTGCCCAGAGTCTCCTTTGTTGTTTGGGATTCATTTAGGCATCTTATTACTCTAAGGCAAACAAAATATAATATTAGTAGCTAACATTAATTGAATATTTCACAAGTTCTAAATGAATTACGTGCAAAAATCATTTAATTCTCACAAAAGTCCTATGAGTTAGATTCTAATTTCACAGTTGAAGAAACTGAGATTTAAGAAAGCTCAATAAAGTTTCAAATGAATATAAAAGATTCCCAGGTGTATATCTATGCAAAACATTGGTATTTCTTGGGCTACATCACTCTGGGGGTAAACTAGTCTGCTCACAGCCACAGAAAAATAATGTATCTCTAAATTTTGATGACATTCTTGGAATTGCAGGTACTTTAGACTCAAGTGAAGCACTAACCACCAGTTCTCCCATGCTGATTGTCCTCTGGGATACCAGATGATCCTTCCATTTCATTTCTCTCTTGCTTCTCTGCCTAAAATGCTTGCTGTTACTTCTTTCTAGTCTCTGTTGCAGAGGTCTGGATACTCTGTCTAGGAGTATCTCTGCTGGCAGTAGTGTATGTTAGAACTTGAGAACCGAGAAGTAAAATCCTGAGTAGTACCAGTTTTGAACCAGGGGTAGAAAGCGAGTACCAGTGGTATCACAACCAGTGGTATAAAGCAGGTCAAACCCAAATGGAAAATCTAGTAGATGACTAAAAGATAGAATCCAAATTGATGTGTGATTGGCAAGATCAAAACTAGCAAAAAAAAAAAAAAAAAAAAAAAAAAAAAAATAGCTGGAGGCTGGAGAAACTGCAGTGACAGACCATGAAATCAAAACCAGGTTGCGGAAAAACTCTTCTATCTCTAACGCCCTATGAAAGTGCTCATTTCCCAGCCAGAAGAACCTCAGTGTCAACTCAGATGATATCCACAGACAACCAGTTTAAAACAGAAAAAAGCTGCTCATGTTTCCCTTTGTGATGGAGTGGTGCCTGATACATAGTAGACCTCAGTAAATACTATTTGGGAGAAAGTGCATGCATCCTGGGATGGAAATGCTTATTGATTAAAATCAAAGGTTGTTAAGTCAGACCAAGGGTATGTGGAATGCCCAAAACAGGCTCCCTTGATTTTCAACCAGGTTGAGTTTTGAGTTCTTTCTTCTGTCTTTTGACACTTGATTGCTGTTTATGGCTGGCTAGAAAAGATTTACTGGTTTAGAAGGAGAAGACATACACACCTCCACACGTGGAAACATGTAGGGCTTCCCCAGACTTCAAATAACTCTAATGAAGGTTTGATGAGTTAAGGGTAAGTGAATCAGAAATGTATTGATTCAATTTCCTCTGCAATACACAAGGGTTTAAAAATTCAGAGAAGAGTTCAATTTGAAGATATCGGGTTTAAAATATCTAAAGCAAAATTTGCCAAGCCATAGTACAATGATTTTCTCCCAGTCTAAGCCAAGAATGCATGGACAATACATTTATTTTAAGTCTGGTTAAATAGAAAAATGGTTGAACCTGGGTTACTAACCCTGGGATTCAGTACCTGCTTTCATAAAATGAACGATAAAAGTAATAATAGCTAATATTTATTCAGGACTTAGTATGGGTCTGGCACCATTCTAAGTGCTTTACATAGATTTCCACATTGAATTATCACAACAGTCCTACGGAGTAGGTACTACTGCTATCAACAATTTATAGATTAGACTGAGGCACAGGGAGATTAAGGAATTTATCTCAGGTCAAATAGCTGGTAACTGAAAAACCTAAGATTCAAACCCAAACAGTCTAACTGCAGATCCATGTACTTTTACTTCTTTGATCTAGATGTCCTCCTCTATAGTCTCTTCCAGTCTTATACCCTTTGACCAACTGTCTGTTATCTTCCATGGTGCTGTTAAGAGGCATTGGAATGCTGATACTATGTCTCTACCCTTGGAAGACTCACAAGAGGGAAGAAGGCAATTAACTTTAACAGCTTTAATTCATATTCAGAAAGCCAAAATGAAGTATCTGGGGATTCATAGATGGGACATGTGCCATTTTTGAAGCTGAGTCTGGGAAATCTGAACTGAAATATGAATGATATCTTCCAGGTCCTGCCAGAACCCCATGGTTACAGCATGGCCTACTGATGCATACTTCTAGTTTCTCAAAATGGTTCAAAGTAAAGGTTTAACGTTCGCTTTAACTTGCCTTGTCAGGGATGATGTGATACCCCTTATTCAAAATGCTTTGACCTCTATAAAGTACCAATCATGTCTAGTGACTGTAAGTTTGGATTTTGTAATGCAGACCCATAGATTATAAATAAATAAAAGTATATTTAATTTTCAGTCTTCATCTGGGGACATAGTATTCAGTGTTAACAGGAATAAAGTAATTAAGGATAACTAAAAATTATGGGAAATGACCAAACATAAATAAATTCTGATAGAGTCATGAAGTGGAATAGTCTTAACACATTAATGGTTGGTAATCCTGTTTCTCAAAACATGAGTGCTCATAATAAAATACAAGGAAAGAGAATAATATATTGAATACAAGTATAACCATAATAATGTAAAATAAACAAACAAAAATCAAGCATGGAAATAAGACTGGAAGGAAAGTCATCAAAATATTAATAGTTTTTGTTACTAGGTGGTTGAATTATGCTTTAATTTTTGTCAGGACTTTTGTTTCCAAATTTGTAATAATGAGCATATATTTTTATTGTATGAAATAGAACCCTAATGATAAAATATATAAATATTGCTTAAAAGGCTCTCTGAAATTTTAAATAAAATCTTTAATACATACAATTTTTGTGAATGCCCTAATGATGGCATGACATACAGCAGAAGAAATATATAAGTGGAATTATGAGAAAAAACATACAGAAAGAATAGTACATTATGAATCAGATAATATGGTTTCTTGGATTTGCTATTCACTAGCTCTGTAACCTTGAAAAATCATTTAGCCTCTCTAAGCCTCAATTTCTTCATCAGTAAAGTAGAGATAATAATATTTGCCCTGTATACCACAGAGAATTGTTGAGAAGATGAAATATGTACAGAAATGCTTTGGAAAGTAACATAGGATAATAAACCCTATTCCTATTAAAGGGTGATAGTTAACTATTTCAATCTCTGAGAATAATATAAGAATTTCTAAGTTATATTTTTTTAACTTTATTTGCTTTTAAAGATTGCCTTGACTGTGAGTGAATAGTCTTACTTTGAGTGCTACAAATGAAGGCTAGAATTTACCTAGTTATAATATGATTGGTGAAAAGGTGGGGCATGGAGTGCAGGTGACAAATGATTGCAGGAACATCACTGTACCCAGCATACTTACTAGAATTTCTGGTGGGAATCATGGCGGGAGACTTTAAACACCACTGAGAAAAATAGAAATAAAAGATGCTAAGAGGCAAAACGTGCCTATGTGAGACAATATGTCAGGAAAAAAGGATCATTAAATTAGAGAACAAATGCCTTCTTTCCTGTCTTATACAAACATGCTTTTACAACCACTTTGAAACAAATCATTATAACATAGTATGCTCAGTGCTATCATGGCAAGAGCAAAGTGCTTTAGGATCAGGGAAAAGGATGTGGCTAACCCCGCTACGAGCTGAAAAACCCTTCATAATGCAGAGGCAATGATGGAGCTGGATTATGAAGATTGTTATATGGGAATGAGAGGGAGAGCATTTCAGGAAGAGGAAGAAGAAAAAGAGGTATAACCACAGGGAAGCACCAAAGAGCGTGACCTGTTCATGGGACTAGATCCTCTGTGTCTGGAGCTGAGAGTTAATTAGGGAAGAAGTGGGAGATGAGCCAGATAATAATTTGGGGCTAGGGTAAAGTGTCTCGTATGCTCTTATAAAAAGTCTGCACTTTAGTCTAAAGTATGCTAATACAACTAATGTTTTAAAGCCATGGAATTGCATGGCCATATTAGACTTTTAGAAAGACAACACTGGCAGCCAGATGGTGAATGATAAGATGAGAATTTGTCTAGTGGGCGGAGGCCAGATAGGAAGCCACATTTTGCTGAGAGATTATCAAAACCAGGTATCAGAGAGGACGCAGGAACAGACCCGATGAAACATTTAAAAAAAATAAAATAAAATTAGTCCACATTCATATTATTACATGCAAGGCACTGTGAGATGTACCTCACTTGGGGTATCTTATTTTATTCCTAAAAACCCCTGGAGGTAGGCATCATGCTGATGGCTATTTTACAGATGAGAAAAGCAAAGCTAGGGATTTTATGCCACTTGACAGAGGTCTCAGAGTGGTGAAGGCTGACTAATTTTATGTGCCGAGTGTGGAGATGGCCTGCTTGTGAAAGACTGTGAAGAAATGTGAAAGGCCCAGGTGATTACCAACAGTTGCAGACTGGGACGGTGGGTGGAGAGAAAATAAACGATAGTGAATAGAAGAGAGGGAAATATTGAAGAGACTGAGAATACAACCCATATTGGAATTGCTGGATGTCAGACATCTGAGTAGAGAGTCCAAGAGGTATCTGGAATACTACTTTAACATCAAGGTGAGAGGTCTGGGTTGGAGGTAAATGTTTGATTAATTTATTGGGCATTTAAACCATGACTAAAAGAAAATGCTGATTAAAATCAGTTATATTAATTGAGAGAAAGAAGAAAGAAAGAAAAAGGGGTTAAGAGAGATGAAGAAGGAAGGACGAAAGAAAGGAAGAAAGGGAGAGAGGAAAGAAGGGCAAGAGAGAGGAAGAGAGGGAGACAGGGAGGGAGAGAAGCGAGAAAAAAAAATCAGTGGGAAGGGTGCCAGACCACCAACCTCAGAGAAGCAGAACTCCTGGCTAGAATGCACTTTTTAAGCACATTGAGGGCTACTGGACCCATGGGACACATTTTCTTTCTTCCTTTTTCTTTCTTTCTTTCTTTCTTTTCTTTTTTCTTTTTTTTTTTTTTTTTTTTTTTTTTTGAGTCAGAAAAGAAGCATAATGAAACGCAGGCTCCATTGTGATCATGCCAGTATGATCTGAGGTTGACAAAGAAAATGTCTTGCTAACCTCTGTGCTTAGGGTGGCCTCCAAAACCCTGAAATATTTACTGCGATCCATTATTTTTCCCCACACAAAAGAACACTGCTGTTCCATTTGAACTCTGTATTTGATCAGTTAATGAAGAAACACAGTGTTTATTCTGCGATGCAGCTAAAGTCACATCTTGAGTTATTGACTGTTCTGGCTTTGATGGAACAAATTACATACCATCATGGAGCAGTCAGATATGCTTCTCTGAGTACAGTTACCTCCCTCACTCCCAAGTACTTTTCTATTGATTCTGTAAAAAACCACAATATCTAAAATAAAACAATGAAACCCACCCTCATTTACATGGGGGAAGTATTTTAAACTCTGTGCACTCTTTCTCAGTAATATTATACAACATAAAAGCTATTAATCCTTTTTGAATTTTAACAAACCCCAAAAGCCTCTCCATCAATTTCAAGCAAGAAAGCCTGGTGTGGGAAGCTCTCCCCAAACTTTAATGTTATAATAGAGTTCTTCAGTTCAAATGGGTTTTTGACCTAGCTAATTTAATTGTCTTTGTTATTGATAGCTGCAGAGCTGTAAATAAACCTCATCTGAGAATGTGCTTGTGAGGTTTACTTTCCAAACAGCATTTTGGATGACCCTCCAAGTGGCAACATTTCCCCTTGTTTCTACAAGGGTATACTGTTTTTCATCATAGCCAACATAAAAGGGTGACGTGAAGTGTTTATTATGGCAGAATATGGGGCATCAAAGTGCTTTCCTCCCCTAGAACCATGCTCCATCTGGGATCAGCCAGGGCTGGCTCTATGACCACTTTGCCAGGGGAAAACACGCATGCTCTAAAGCATCCAGTTTGCTGCACCCTTCTGCTCCATCTGACTCATTCCTCCCCTAAATAAAGGAGGAGGGTGGATAAGAAATGGCCTGGAGAACCATTTTTGCAAAGGCAGGATGAAAGGAGAGCATCTGTGAAATGTAAGGTCCTTTCCTCCCTGTCATCAGTTAGAAGGTTGGTTGAGCTTCTGGAGGATTGGAGTAAACTTTGGGGAAAATGGCTAAGAACAGCCTAAGGGAAGGAGCAAAGGCCAATACCCAAGATCTTGGCATGTCTTGAGGGCTGCTTTTCGTTTTTTATGTTGTGTCGATTTGGACTTTCCTAGAGAGAGTTGAAGAAATCGTGCATATGGTCATCCCGGTCTGTGCAAGGTCCCTGCCTGTTTTTCCCTGTCTCCCTCCAGTTTCTTCCCTCCCCTCTTTCCTTCATTTCCTGTTCCCTAATGTCCCCAATCCTTGCTCCCATCTCCTACCTCATCAACAAACAGCCATTCAAGCATGTTTCATATTGTATTCTTTCATTTATATATATTCTTATAAAATATAAACTATGTGCATTTAAATGAATACACAAATGTAAGTATGTTCTAAATCTTATTTTTATTTCCTTGATTCAGTACTGATTTTTAAGATGTATGTTGCTGTATATAATTTAGTTGGTTGCTTCTAAGTACTCCATAATATTCCAAAGGATGAATCTACCTTGTTTACTTATCCAGTCCTCCAACTCGATAACTTGATTGCCTCCAACTTCCTACTATCTCAAAATATGCCACATTTAAAACTCCTCGTATACATTTGTCTGCTTTTTCTCTTTGATATATATCTAGGAGGTGGGTTGTTAGTTCCTAAGGCATACTTCATGGCATTTGACTCAATCTGGCTAGAGGAGTTTCCAGAAGGACTTCCTCCGGCTGTAGCCCATCAACAGTAAATGATGGTTTCCATACTCCCGCAGCCCCACCAATGCTTAGCATTCTCTGGAACAGAAAACTTAGTAAATCTAATTACTGACGAATTTAATTATCTCTTCTTTTACTTGCTAGCCTTTCTCTTTTGTGAATGACCTGTTTATATCTTTTGCACATTTGTCTATCTGGCTGTTATTTTTCTCTTAACTTTTAGTTTTTTATATATGGCATATGTAAGTTTCTTATAAACTTTTGACATTACAAATAACATCTCCAAATTGGTTACTTATATATTAATTTTGTCTCTAATATCCTTCATTGAACAAATGTCTTTCATTTTAATAACATAAAATAATTTCTTTTGCTTTTAACATCATCCTACATTATCTTCTACGATATTTATATTATCTTTCACATTTAGGTCTTAATCCTGAAAAAGTGAGGGAGTTGGGGAGATAGTTTTCTGAAAAGTCCATCTTTCCCCATGGGTTTGTGATGCCATGAAAATATGTGTTATATTTCTCTCTATATAAATGTGATTTTGTCACTAAGCTCTTATTCTGTTCCAGAAATCTATTTGTCTGTCCTTATACTAGTACATGAATGATTTTTACTACTAATATTTCATAATATATTTTAGCAATTGATAGGTCAAATTTCCCCTTTGCCAACTTTTCTGCCTTTCATACACATTTAGAAGACTTTATTAGATTGCTCAAAAAATATCAAGCTTAAATTTGTTTGGAATTATATGTAACTCACAGATTCATTTGAATATCTGACATCAGGTTGTCCCATTCAGGGGTATGCAATTTCTCCTTTTAAGCAATACCTTTGTTTTTAAAAAACAAAAGTACACTTTTATTTCCACACAGAGAGTTTGTTTTCTCTTTAATCCTTATAACTTTAAGTATTTTGTTCCCATTTTAAATAATATCCTATTTTTGGTTATATTTTCCATTTGTCTTGATTTGGTTGTTGCCCCTAGGGCTGGTATTTTCTTTATCTGGTGGATCTGAAATACACTGAAATCTGAAATCTGGCAGAAGTTGAAACTTTTATACCTGTGTCATGTTTGGGATTTATAACAGTGATGTTTTTATTACCAGAGAGATTCGAACTGTCTTCTAAAAAGCCTAAAATGCTTTGCAAATATCATTCTCTAAAATTCCCTCAGCATTTGTAAGAGATAAGAATGTAGGATGCATGGGCAAGATACTCTTACCTCAGTCATCTGAGGCATCTTGGTGTCATTTGATGTACTAATCAGTGAGACTCAAGGGTGAGAAGAGGCTTTCAGCAATGAAGACAACTCCCTAACTAGTGCAGTCAACTTACACACATCCTTTGTGATGGGCTTAGCATATACGAACTAGTGACTGAAGCCAGACTAAGGTTTCTCTGAAGAAATGCTTTGCTTTGCCTGTATTTGTTTCAACTTTTGCTCATACTGTTTTTCCAGCCAACTCCTTCTCCTTTTTTCTCTTTTCCAAATCCAGATATAGAAAAAAGTAAAGTTAATCCAAAGCAAACTTTCAAATATATTTTATAGGCTTCAGTGTACCACTTAAAATGCCAGACTATTAAACACCAGACATAGAGTGTGTTCTCAGGGGCAATGACTGTGGGAGTAATGTTTTCACTAGTTTTTAGCTGACAACTTGTGATTTCATTGCTTGCAAGTATTATTTACTCTCTCTCAAAAAAAGGTCTTTGCTGTCATTGTTTTCTTTCTCCTCCTCTTGTTCTTCTCCTTCTTTTACCTCTCTTTTTCCTCCTTCTCCTTCTCCTTCTTCTTCCTTTCTTCCTTTCCTTCTCCTCCTTACCTTCTTTCTCCCCTCCCACTTCCACTTCTTTTTCTCTCTTCCCCTCCTCCTCTTCCTTGTTCATACTGAATCTTTTCAAAATGAGACAATATAGGCAGATGAATTTTGTAAAAGCATAAACACATATTATGATCATTTTATCAATAATATGAAAAGACATTGAAGGAAAAAAATGAAGGAAAATATATCTTCAATTTTTTTCCAACAAAAATTGGGAATAAATTTAGGAAAATATAAAATAAAATGGATATGTTATATTTTTAGGAGTTAAGTCAATATAGAGATTTGAGATAAATTCAAATTATAAACATTATTCTCACAGGTGCTTCTGTGATCTTGTCTCTATATGATAAAGACAAATGCGCACCACAAAAAGTAAGTATGTGAGGTAATTAAGATGTTAATTAGCTTGATTTGTCCATTCCACAATGTACACGTATTTCAAAACATCATGCTTTATATAATAAATATTTTTATTTGTCTTGTCAATTGAAAATAAATTTTAAAATAATGAAGATAAATGTATTCCAATTACTTCGATCAAAAATCTAAGTATAAGGGTAATAATTCTTCCCCATACAAGATTGCTACTCATACCACATTTAGTATACACATATTTACTTTTTTCAGATTTGTAACAATTTAGCTTTACTTATCCTCTAATCTCAAACCACTCAATTTGGGGATGACTAGAAGGAAAAGAGCATGACAAAGTAGAAGGTGAAGTTTCTGCAATACAGACTTGGAAAATATGAAAGCATTGAGAATGATTTTGCATTTAGAACTCATTCCAGCTGCCTGCTTTTATAGTGGGAACTGGACCTTATAAAGAAAAGGTAGATGGACAATTAGACCAACTCAGCAAAGTTTCAGTGTGTTCTGGCTTGAAGTTATAAAGAACAGAGCAGATACTATAAGCAACCCTGTCCATGAGGACAGCATCTGAGAAATAAAAGTAAACATATTAAATAAAGATGGTGTCAATCTCTTTACATCTTAGGTGCATAAGTTACTTTGTGCCCTTGGGATGGGTTACACAACTCCAGAGCAGAAAGTCAATTTCAAATCATAAATTAGAAATGTATCAAAACTGGAGAAAAATGACACCAATATACTTCAGTATATGTGTATATGTGTATATCAGAGTTCAATTCCAGATAAGGTTTAATTCTAGTTGCTTTAAACAACATGGAAGATCTGGAGGAGTAAGCTCTAAGCAGAAGTTCCAAGAACAAATCTAAAAGCAATGCTGCAGAACTGACCCACAAAGAAGTGGCTGCCTCAGCCACAATAAGGAAGGTGAGGGATAACTAGGAAGCCACTGGCTTAATTGTGGACTGTGGACCACGTTCCTTCTACCACCATATGAGGGTCAAAAAGCTGCAGCTGCTAAAACAATTGGCACCGGAAACACACCATCACAGCCACAAGCCATCTCAACAAAATGAATATTCCTCTAAACCCTCAATACCTACAAAATAGTAGACTGGTTACTAGGCCCCTGCTTCTGTTGTTGCTGAAAAGCCGATTGCTTCCATGGCTAGGCCCACTAGCAAAAGTCTCCCATCTCACTTTTGCCTGCCAGTTCTTAAATAAATGCATCTGCTTGGTAGGAACTAAACACTTGCACAATCCAAGCTATAAAGCAGCCGTGCAATAAGGCATAACACAAGGGGATTAGAATCAATCGATACCTACCATATGCCACAGGATGCATATTACTTACAACTAAGCAACACAAATTTATAAGCATCTCATAAAACCTGTTGTGGAGGTAAGATCCCGTAAAGTTACAAGTGAACAAAAATCAAAGTAAGAAAATAGTTGAAGTCTCAATTTTATTAATTGTAGATGTGTAAAATATCACTGCATGATTCTTTATTTTATATCTATGATTTTAGTCAAGGTTAAAAGATTTTCAAAGGCTTCCATGGATTTGTCTACCACCTCAGTCTCCTTTACCTTATTTTTCTCATAAGTTCTCTAATTTATTACCTGTAATTCCCCTATAATGAGAATTTTCAGGAACTTAGCTTCAAAGATGGAGAAGACATATTCAATAAGATGTATTTTTATTAGTCTAGAACTTTATACGTCTGGAAGGATAAGGTCTTGACATCTGCAGCTTTATGCTTCTCTTTTTTTCTATGACATTTTATAGGACATTTTCCTTCATTAGTTAGGGACACCCAGTGTATTAGTTGGTTCTCACACTGCTAATCAAGACATACCTGAGACTGGGTAATTTATAAAGGAAAGAGATGTAATTGACTCGCAGCTCCTCAGGGTTGGGGAAGCTTCAGGAAACTTACAATCATGGCTGAAGGGGAAGCAAACACATCCTTCTTCACATGGTGGCAGCAAGAAGTGCTCAGTAAAAGAGGGAAAAGCCCCTTATAAAACCATCAGATCTTTCAAGAACTCACTCACTATCACAAGAACAGCACAAGGGTAACAGCCCCCATGATTTGGTTACCTCCTACCAGGTCCCTCCCATGACACGTGGGGATTATGGGAACTACAATTCAAGGTGAGATTTGGGTGGGGACACAGAACCAAATCATATCATCCAGGTTGTTCCAAAACATATTTTTTAAAATGAAAGTGAAGGTCTAATCATGGAAAGACACACAGACTATGGATTTAGAGACTAAAGCTAGGTAACCTAGGCCGGCAAATAAGGGGGATTGAGTGTGAGCTTCACTGGAATCTGGCCTGATAGGGCGAAAAGTGAGATATTTGGTAGAAGTAAGGTCTACCTGGTTCAGTCCTCAATGTGACTTGTGCAGAAAACTGATTGGAAACTGAGCCCAAAAATATAAGCCCCTCTAATGTTTGCAGAACTTATCACCATCCAGAGAGTCTCACTCATTACCTGGGCAGCACTTTGGTGGTCACTGAGGTGAGGGCCTTCTTCCAGTTCATGAGGAAAAAGCTCCTCCATGTCTAAGACTTTATTAAGCTCTGTGTCAACTGAGTTTTGAGAAAACTTTGCTCATTTTAAACAGCCTGATACACTTATAATCCCTGAATAATAGCGTGTTGGTGGACTTCGTGGTCGGGAAGAGGTCGTACGCAAGGAAAATTGTAGCACTTGCACCTGGGTGGCCCTGGACACCAGTAACACACTCACTACACAGAATGCAAAGGGTGTTCATATACATGATCTCCTTTAACCCTCACAATATCACAAAGCAGAAAGCGCAGAAGTTATTATCTTCATCTGACTGATAAAGAAACAAAGCTCAGAGAGGTTTTACAACTAATCAAAACTCACACCCCTCATAAGTGACAGAACACAGAATGGAATCATTTTTTTTTTTTTTCTGACTCTGAGACCTTTGTATAGCAAAGAACACTATACCACACAGTTGAGTTTAATCAAAAGCATTATGCTGACTATTGCAATGGATTGAATTCAGTAAGAAAATTACCTTATTAAAAGCAAGAGGATTTTTTAAACCTGAATCCAATTTGTTTGAATAGGAGTATACTGAAGTTTTGTTACCGTAAGAAAACACATTTTTAGAAAAACATCAGTTATTCTAAAAAGCAATGGCTAATTTGGTCAATTCAATTAAACTACCAGTTAGTTACATCAGAAAAAAGTTCAAAACTGAGAAAAGGTACAGGCAAGGTAGTTATTTGAAGTTGTGAAATCAGATCAACAATCATCACATTTTCTTTTTTCACTTTTCAAATAATGGTGTTGGTACAGTGTAAGAAAATTAACTCTGGACTTCTAGAATTTGATAATAATGTTTCTCAGCATACCATGTTTCATTTATTAAGCTCTGTAAGTTTCTACCCAAGACTGAATTACAAATCCTGATTTTACTACTTTTCTGTCTATCTCCTGTGCTAGAAGATTAATTTGGATAATAAATATGATATTCATTATTTTATTCATTCATTCCATACACTTTTAAGCACTTGCTAGGTGATGGTTACCACATGATTGTTATAATAAAAATCAGGCATGGTGGCTCATGCCTGTAATCCCAGCACTTTGGGAGGCCGAGATGGGCAGATCACGAGGTCAGGAGATCGAGACCATCCTGGCTAACATGGTGAAAACCCATCTCTACTAAAAATACAAAAAATTAGCTGGGCATGGTGGCAGGCATCTGTAGTCCCAGCTACACAGGAGGCTGTGGCAGGAGAAGGGTGTGAACCCAGGAGGTGGAGCTTGCAGTGAGCCAAGATCAGGCCATTCCACTCTGGCATGGGTGACAGAGCGAGACTCCATCAAAAAAAAAAAAAAAAAAAAAAAAAAAAAAAAAAAAAAAAAAAAAATCTAATGGCATTGCCTCACGAGAGAAAACCTGACTCTATGGAATTATGCTTGAGGCAGAGAAGATTTGGTGCTTCTTTCTAACTCTAGGCAAAAGATCTCAGGGAACCCAAAAGAGAACACTAAAACCAAGATATAACTGGTAACACTGGTTACGTTAATTAGAAAAAGATTTCTGGCTGATAGCAGGATTTCATTATGGTTAAAATATTGGGATCAAAAAACACCGGAAATAATCCAAATGTCCGCCTGTATATGGATGGATAAACATGCTATGGCACATCCATAGAATAAAGTAGTACTTGGCAATAAATAGACATGAACTACCGATTTCTACAATAACATGGATGAATCTCAGTGAATTACGCTAAGTGAAAGGAGCCAGTCTCAAAAGGCCAAATTCTGTTGATTCCATTTATATGAAATTTTGGAAAAGTGAAATTATAAAGAAAGGGGACAGGTCAGTGATTGCTAGGTCTGATGATGGAGAGAGAGGTTGACAACCAAGCAAAGGAACATAAGGGAATTTGGGGAGGTGATGAAATTGTTCTATATCTTCCGCCTGGTGGTGGTTACATGATTGCATATGTGTGTTAAACTCAGAACTGTGTGCCCAAAAGGATGACTTTTACTGCATGTAAATTATACCTAAAAATGATTTTTGGTTCTGAAATTTGATTTGTTAGGTTTAAGTCAAATCTCACCTTTGCTACTTCTTATTTGTGTACCTTGGGCAAATTATTTTGCTTATTCAGGCTTATTTTAGAGTCATTGTTTATAATATAAGTATTGTAATAATATGCACCTCACTGAGTTGTCATAAAGGTTAGGTGAAGTAATCTATGTGAATTGCCTAACACAATGCCTGACATAGATTTACTTTCAGCAAAGAAGAAAAAAAAATCACAAATTCTTGCAAGAATAGCAACATATTTACCACTGCTGGTGTTTTTGTTATGTCAGTGATCCTTCCAGTCTTCCCTCATATCCATGCACATTTTTCCAGAACCAAAATTCATGTCTGGGGCTTCCTGATTTTCCACCCAGGGTCAGTATAACTACTGTGGGTGCACCATCATCCCATCATCTCATTCTTCTACTTTTGCAACTCACTGGTGCTTAGTTTAACTGGTTCCATGACAAGGTAATAGCAGCCACACACTGTGCTTATCAAGGCCAGAAAGACAGAGATGACAGCACACAATTCAATCATCTCTTGCTGCTGATTTATTCATGATGCCTGACTTTTTCGATTTTTTTCCTCATCCAAAATATCAAAAAATGTCATTTACAAACAAAAATAAGTAATACGTGGAATAATATATGCAACTCCTTCTTTGTAATTTATTTCAAAGCACTACATTATTAAGTCCTGAAAACTCTAAACAGCACTATTTGGTAGTGCAGAGTTCAGTTATTTTGGAGGTCAAAAAAAATTAAAATTACTTTCTTCCAATATCAGGGCTAACGATGAGGAGCCATGGCTTGGATCTTCTAAAATAATGGACAGTGCCCAAATTCTCTACCTGGTACAGTTCTTCATTTTGGATGGAATTATCTTTTTTTTCCCCTGAAATATTGTTTATCTAATTATATTTTTCTTATGTCAATGCCATTACTTTGCATTCTCTGAGAACTTAACAAAGAACAGTGGTGGTAAGACATAGCAAAATGACCTAGAAATATACTGGAATCATCTCCTAGAAGTCGTAAACCCCAACTCCTAAGTTTACTTCTGCAACTTGCTTAATGATACCCAAACACAAAAGAAATGCATTCATATTGTAAGTATTGACTTTTTGTTAAAATTGACAATTGGAGATAACTTACTCATTCTTATCAGTCAGTTATACTCTAGTGATAACAAGTTCCTAAGATGATTATTGATGGGGACATGATGGGGAAAAGGAACAAACAAGAGTTTTGGGCAACTGTAGGGGAAAACACACAGATATCAATGTGCTTTGATCGCTGCACACCTCAATCTCACTTCAATCACGTGTCAAGGTCCTCTCTTCTTGGAAGAAGATAGTTTTCTGGCAAAGTGTTTGCATAGCTTGCAATTTTTTCTTCTATGTGCATGCATTTTACTGTATCTATGAAGAGTAATATTTCCCCTGCATCTTGAATCTAAATGGGAAGGCTTACTTCTGTGACTGAAAGAGTGTGGCGAAAGTAATATTTGGGACTCCTGAGGTCAGACCTTAAGAAAACTGACAAACCATGCTTCCTTTTTCCTGGAAGCCAGGCACCATGTAAAAGGTCCAGGCTATTATGTAAGAGATCACCTTGCTGTGAGTAGCTGGTCCCACATGGACAGACCAGATGCAGAAGCACCAAGGACCATACCTGTGAGTGAATACTAGTAAGTCACTCTAGGTGATCCTATGTTGAGCAGAAGAACCACGTGGCTGAACCTATTCAGCTCTCAAAATCTATAGTAAATTTTTGTGACTTTAAGCCATTATGTTTTGGAGTGGCTTGTTATGCAGCAACATAAAGCTGAAACATTTTCCTTCCCTACTCATTTCACATATGTCACTTCCAACAAGGATTAAAAAGAAATTCAAATAAACATGCATGCCAATAATTAAGAATGTATACGGGCTGGGCATGGTGACTCACACCTGTAATCCCAGCACTTTGGGATACTGAGGCAAGCGGATCACAAGGTCAAGAGATCAAGACCATTCTGGCCAACATGGTGAAAACCTGTCTCTACTCAACATACAAAAATTATCGGGCTGTGGTGGTGCATGCCTGTAGTCCTAGCTACTTGGGAGGCTGAGACAGGAGAATTGCTTGAACCCCGGAAGCAGAGGTTGCAGTGAGCTGAGATCGCCCCACTGCACTACAGCCTGGCAACAGAGCAAGACTCCATCTCACAAAAGTAAAATAAAATAAAATAAAATAAAATAAAATAAAATAAAATAAAATA
>NC_045447.1:74146026-74171637 GCF_002776525.5 Piliocolobus tephrosceles
TAAAATAAAATAAAATAAAATAAAATAAAATAAAATAAAATAAAATAAAATAAAATAAAATAAAATAATTCATACACATTTATAAGTAATACTTTTTATTGTCAAGACCCAAGTAACCAATGTTTTTCTATTTAAATTAATCTTTCAGTTTAAATTAAACCATCATGATTTATAATTTTTATATTAAGAAATCAGCCTCTATGTTTACTAGGTTTGGAAGATTCCCTTGCTATGTGGTATCTCATTCTTCTAATATAAGCTGAAGGCAGCAATAAAACCAGAAATGCATGTAATTGGAAAGTATATTCATCTATTCATTCATGTTGTTTTCCCTGATCCACATTTTAAAAAATTTATGAGCTCATTTGGAAAATGTGGAAGAAAAAAAAATAAATAGAGTAACCATGATTTATAAAGGTGAAACCATCATGTCATGAATATTTCATCAGGGAAATGTGGAAGCCATCCGATTTTATCTAAGCATATTCCTCAATCTGATGTGATTAATTCATAAATGAACTGACATCCATTATTATAGATGATCACTGGGTACACAGGAATAGCACAAGGGCTACAAAACAAACACCTGTTTCGGGAAGCTTTCAAGAGTTCTGGAGATAATCTGGGACAAATGTGATTAGAAGCCATTGGTAAAGAAAGGACAATGAGAAGAGACCATGATTTTCTGCATGTCTAGCAGAGGAACATCAAAGTGCGTCAAATTTCATAGTCTGCAGGAGAATTAGACCACATCCTCCTTCTTTTTCCTAGGGATGGATCAGTTGCCTCTCTCAAAAGCCTTCAGTGGGGAATCCAGTCACCAATATTTGTCCTGACTGTAGCTCAAATTTCCCCAGGTATCCAATTGTTTTTAAGCTCTTCCACTCAGTTCTGAGGGCTCTGAAGAAATTAATATATGAAAGCAAAAGGCACTTTGTAGAGAAGAAACAAACCAATCACATTCAAGAGGCTCATAGTCAAACAATTAGTGATACAACCAGTGGCACAATAAACACCCATCGATCTCCAGTAGAGCAGGAGGCAGCACAAAGAACAAGGTAAATTAGAAGCAGATCAAAGGAGAAGCATATTCAATAAAGAACTCAGGCAGAATGCTGCCAAGGCTGGCTCAGCACCGAGGTTTCAAACGGCACAGTCATCAGGGGCTGGATTGTCCAAACTGTGCACTGCCTTCAATAGAGTTTTCAAAGGTGGCCCATGGTGATGTGATTTCATTCTCAAGCTATTGATTTCATTGAAGAAATCTGAAACTTTCCAAGAGTCATCAGCAAGGACATAGAAGGGTCAAAACTTAATTTAGCAGCAGGGGCACTCACTGAGTCTAACATGTTTCGTTGCAGAGGAAATTAATCATGGACTTGAAGGCAGTCTTTTCAAGGCTCTGAAAAGCAAAGTCTGTACAGGTGTTAGCGCCTCCATTAGTGAACTCCTCAACCAGGAGCTGAAAGTAGTCTACATGCATTGACATCAGATCAGCACAAAGCTGCAAGGAGCGTGGGGAAATAGATGCAATTATAGTGAAAGAGACAAAGGACATAATGAAGAAGTACAACAGTGAGGAAGAAGCACATATATGATATGTACCAGCCTTCTTAATGCTAATGGGCTGGCATTTGCTGGAGGGGAGAGTAGTGGTTTTCCTTATCTAAGAGTCTTACCCCAGGACACAGCATGCATATTCAAGAGTCGGATGTGGATAGCAGAGACAATTTAAAACCTTCTAGCATGCAA
Source organism: Piliocolobus tephrosceles (assembly GCF_002776525.5). Lineage (NCBI taxonomy): Eukaryota > Metazoa > Chordata > Mammalia > Primates > Cercopithecidae > Piliocolobus > Piliocolobus tephrosceles. The sequence continues at coordinate 74,147,779 of NC_045447.1, forward strand.
AAATGTTCCATAGTCTTTCACTTACTATGAGGTCGGATTATATTCATTACATATATGTTTATGTAAACAATTATAAGTATTTGTTAATAAACTCTACATGGGGAAAGTGGAGTCTGATTTATCCACTCCTCTATCCCTAGCACCTAGCAAGTAGGTCCTCAATAAATGTTTACTCAATAAATGAAATAAATGAATCAAGCTCTTGAAAGTCTTCCAGAAATACAAGGCACGTTCATATATTTACTTAGTCTTCTTCCTTTGATTGCAATAACGAACATATTCTTGTATACTAGAATGAATTCACTTAGAGCCACAGTGGTGCAGAAATAAATAAATGAATAAATAAATAAATAAATAAATATGGCAAAGCAAAACAGAAAACAATAAGCTGGGCAGGTAGGGATTTATGTTCTTATTTCTGGAGTTTCGCTAACATTCTGAGGCCTTGAGAATTTTACCCCTTTGGATTTTCACCCTCCTCAGCATAAAAGCTAGGAAAACAGGTAAAGGGAGTGCTATTATGTTCAAACTGCTTTCTAGAGACAATATTCTATAATTCCATTGAGAAGGTGTATTTTTAGAGCATGATATGGGACTTACTAACTTCATGAGATGAAAGAATCATAAGGTGTGGGAGCTAAGGAATAATTTCAATTCAGAAAATAGAACAGAAAGAAAATATTTTGAAGTGTCTGGTCCAACACCATGCCTTCAGGAAGATAAATGATGAAAATATGCAGGATTATTAGTGTTTCCATCTTCAATATTCCCAGTTATGCCTATTTATTTACTAAAGAGTGAATCTAGAATTACTTAACTGATTGGTATGAATTTGAAATCTCCAGTGGTATCCTTTCTCTTTCTGCATGTCTGTAAGTCTCCCTCTCTCTTTCACACATATACACACACACACACACACATACATATATGCACACACACGTGTGCCCACACACACACACAAACCACAACAAAAATATCCTCAGGGCCAACCTTCAAACAATAGAGGAATTGAAAGCAGTACAGGGCCTCTGAGATGCTTTCCGGCCCAGTTGCTAGCCAACAGGACCAAAGAATGACATCTTCCTTTCTCTCACGATCTGTTCATTCAGCAATTGTTATTCTGATTTTATTCTAATGTAAAGAAATTTGTGAATAAAAAAATGCATCTTTGTGTGTATTAATAATCTTGTGTTTTTGTTATACACATGCCATTCTCTAATTTTCCATACTGCAATCTGCTAATTGGAAGATAACTTGAAGCTCAAGTTACGAATGAATCCAAAATGGACTAAATAAAAACAGAGCCTAATTCATTTAACGTTCCCGATTTCCCCACCCTCATCCTTCCATCAATATTTGGCTGCTAAAATGGCTCAAATTGCAAACCTGGATGAAAAGTGTGCAAAATGTTTTTCAAAAAAAGATATTGGCAGTTTAGAATATGTCATTTTAGATTTATGGTCTAACGTTTGATTCACCTATCACAAAGGAAAGATCCATGCTAGTTTTTTCCCTTCATTAGTAAAATCCATTTTAAGGTCTCCAGGAGGTAAATTATTTTTAGAATTAGTTTTTATTTTATTAGTCAGGTTGCAGAGTGTCAAAATTGCACTGAAGCCAGTGGCACTTCTCTGAGCTTATTAATATTGATACGATCACTCTGTGTTCTGTGCTGAATGACATTGCTAACCTTCTGGGAAGATGAGGATTCTTTTTAAAGAGACCACACAATTTTTAACAGATCCGCAGATCTTTTCTCCTGGTATTTGTGAAAAAGAGCAAGTAGAATGTCTACATCAGTGCTCTGTGTTTTAATTAATTCTCCCAATATTACCTGAGCACCAAATTTGGGTTAACACAAGATGCAAGACACCGAGGCTGCAAAGGAACTCCAAAACGTGACACTCCCCTTCAAGAAGCTCAGTCTATTCAGTAAAGATTTCTCTAGCACCTACATTATGTGCCAGGCCCTGTGCTGGGAGGCTGCAAAAGATTTTAAATGGTTATAGTATTGTCTCTATAGTCAAGGGACTTACTAAATAATAGAGGGGGTGAAAGAATTATTGCATTATAAACAGCACAGAAGAACAAGTGAAGTGAGAGATTATGTCCATAGGGAATTAGCTCATAACTCCATAGAGTGCAGATGATATCTGAACAGGGTTTGGAAGGACAGGTGGACACTAAGAGACGGATTTCAGTAGCATTGGCAGGGAGTAAAGGATGCAGATGTTCAAAGGAAGTAGTTTGAGCAAAGACAAGCAAATCAAACCGGAATGCACTTAGAGAACGGCAAGTAGCTCTGTTTAAACAGAAAGGCTGGAAATACAGTAGGTAATAGTGGAAATTTGGTTGGGGCCATGTTGCGGAAGTGGGAAGGAGAGCTGAAGCAGTCTAAACTGAATTTCCACAGAGAGTGAATATTTAGCAAGTTTCCAAGCCAGGTATCAAATCTGTTGCTTATAACAAAAATTTTAAATACAAGGTTGGATTAATCCTTCCATAGGCAGGGAAACATATTTGGGATAGTATTTGCTAAAAAATTCTGGGTTTTTTTTAGGGTAACTGGAAACAAGATTGTCATCTCTGGTATAACCTGTAAATCAAATAGTGCACAGTAATCATGGAAGGTGAGAGTCAACATTCTACTTGCCATAGAGGATAACAGGGCATTTTGCAATCCATATAAAATATGTAAACAGAAACTTCTTAAAATGTAACCTCTTTCAGTCACATCCCCAATTATTGTTGACAGCATATTTGATATCTACAACTGAGATTCAGAGAGAAAGTTCTGAAAACTTCTTTCATAGCATGGGAGAAGAAAATCTGAAGTCACTCTGTAATGAATTGCTCAGGAATGTGGTCTGGACCCAGAAAAGGACTTAAGAAACCTAATCTCGAGTTACAGCTTTTCCAATCACTGTGTTAAATGCAAAATGCATGCAAAACATTACAGGTTTTTTGTTTTTCCAAAACTTTTTCTAGAAAATAAAATGAAACACTTTAAGTGTTCAGAACAGACATTATAGAAACTAACTAAACTGAATCTGATATAACAAATGTTAGAAAAAAATTTCTTTACCTTGTAAAGCATAATACTTCATGAAGATAAAGAAATGTTGGCCGGGCGCGGTGGCTCAAGCCTGTAATCCCAGCACTTTGGGAGGCCGAGACGGGCGGATCACGAGGTCAGGAGATCAAGACCACCCTGGCTAACACGGTGAAACCCCGTCTCTACTAAAAACACAAAAAACTAGCCGGGCAAGGTGGCGGGCGCCTGTAGTCCCAGCTACTCGGGAGGCTGAGGCAGGAGAATGGTGTAAACCCGGGAGGTGGAGCTTGCAGTGAGCTGAGATCTGGCCACTGCACTCCAGTCCGGGTGACAGAGCGAGACTCCACCTCAAAAAAAAAAAAAAAAAAAAAAAAGAAATGTTGACCGTTGACTCAGTTCCCATTCTCTCCTAAATACTGACTAATAATTTACCTATAGTGTTGATACTGATTTTTGTTAAACAATTTTTCCTATCAGCTGATGGTTTCCAGGAAACCATTCCTACTTCCATTTTCTTTGCTTGGGTCAGTGCTTAAAATAATAGTAGCAAAAGCATGGCAAGGAAGGTCCCAGATAACTAGGAAGGAAGGGTGGAGACAATGAATATTTTATCTTAACTGACCTCCAAAAGAAGCCATGACTATCTTTCTTTTTGGGGTGCCTGCCCACCTATCCTTTCTCCAAATTAAAAGTCAACAAACAAGTAATGATTGCACCTAATTTCATATGATACATCTTGTTTACTACTGATAGAAAAATATCTTCCTCACAGGAAGTGGGTGAAGATGCTAAACATGCTCCAATAGAGGAGTCTGGAATGGGAAATACTGTTGACCATGGCAAAGAACATAGGTGCAAGTGACAGAGCAAGTGATGAAATAATGTATACAGCACAATCCCATTTTTGCCTGGATGGCAGGATCACATTGCCAAGTAGCCTTTTCTATTTTTTTCCTGCATAGTTCCCTTTTTTTTTTCCCACAACTTTTACTTTAGGTTTGAGGGTACATGTGCAGGCTTGTCACATGGATAAACTGTGTGTCACTGGGGTTTGGTGTACACATGATTTTGTTACTCAGGTAGTGAGCTGAGCATAGGACCCAATAGGTAGATTTTCAATCCTCCTTCTCCTCCCACCCTGCACCATCAATTATGTCCTGGTGTCTATTGTTCCCCTCTTTGTCTCCATGCGTTTTCATTGTTTAGCACCCACTTATAAGTAAGAACATGTGGTATTTGGTTTTCTGCTCCTGTGTTAATTTGCTTAGGATAATGTCCTCCAGCTGCATTCGTGTAGCTGAAAAGGACATGACCTCATTCTTTTTTTATGGCTGTGTAGTATTCCATGGTATATATGTACCACCTTTATCCAGTCCATCATTGATGGGCATCTAGGTTGATTCCACATCTTTGCTACCATGAAAAGTGCTATGATGAGCATATGCATGTATATGTCTTTACGGTAGAATGATTTGTATTCCTTTGAGCACGTACCCAGTAATGGGATTGCTGGGTTGAATGGTAGCTCTGTTTTAAGTTCTTTGAGAAATCTCCAAACTGCTTTCCACAGTGACTGAACTAACTTGTATTTCCAGTAGAAGTGTATAAGTATTCCCTTTCCTTCACAGCCTCACCAAAATCTTACTTTTTGACTATTTAATAATAGCCATTCTAACTGGTGTGAGATGGTGTCTCATTGTGGCTTTGTTTTGCATTTCTCTAATGATTAGTGACGCTGAGAATCTTTTCAAATGCTTGTTGGCTGCATGTATGTCTTCTTTGAGAAAGTATCTTTTCATGTCATTGGCTCATTTTTTAAAATGGGGTTGTTTTTTGCTTATCGATTTAAGTTCCTTATGAATTCTGGATGTTAGACCTTTGTCAGATGCATAGCTTGCAAATATTTTCTTCCATTCTGTATGTTGTCTGTTGATTCTGTTGATAGTGTCTTTTGCTATGCAGCAGCTATTTAGTTTAATTAGGTCCCACTTGTCAAGTTTTATTTTTGTTGCAATCCTTTTTAGGATTTAGTGATAAATTTTTTCCGAAGGCCAATGTCTAGAAAGGTGTTTTCTATATTTTTTTCCAGGATTCTTATTGTTTGAGGTCTTTAAATCCTTGATCTATTTTGAGTTAATTTTTGCTTACAGTAAAATGTTGGGGTCAAATTTCAATCTTCTGCATATGGCTTTCCTGTTACCTCAGCACTATTTATTGAATAGGGAATCCTTTTCCCATTGTTTGTCATTGTTAACTTCATTGAAGATCTGATGGTTGTAAGTATGTGGCTTTAATTCTCGGTTCTCTAATCTGCTTCATTAGTTTATGTAACTGTTTTTTGTAGCAATACCATGCTGTTTTGGTTACTGTAGCCTTGTAGTATAGTTTGAAGTCAGATAGTATAATGCCTCCAGCTTTGTTCTTTTTGCTTAGGATTGCTTTGGCTATTCAGGCTATTTTTTGGTTCCATATGAATTTTAGAATAGATATTTATAATTTGGTGAAAAATGGCATTGGTGGTTTGATAAGAATAGTGCTGAATCTGTAGATTGCTTTGGTCAGTATGGCCATTTTAACAATATTGGTTCTTTCATCCATAAGAATGGAATGCATTTTTATTTATTTGTAATATCTCTGATTTACTTCAGCAGTTTTGTAGTTCTCCTTTTAGAGATCTTTGTAGAAACCTGCTTCTTTAGATATGTTCCTAATAACTTCATTTTTTTTTTTTTTGGTGGTTATTGAAAATGGGACTGTGTTCTTGACTTGGCTTTCAGCTAAAATATTGTCAGTGTATAGAAATGCTACTGAGTTTTGCACATTGATTTTGTATCCTGAAACTTTACTGATGTCATTTATCAGTTCTAGGAACCTTTTGGTAGAGTCTTTGGGGTTTTGTATGTATAGGATTATATTATCAACAAAGAGAGATAGTTTGATTTCTTCTTGTCCTATTTGGAGCATTTTTAAATTTTTCCTGCCTAATTATTCTGGTTAGGACTTCCAGTACTATGTTAAATAGGAGTGGTGAGAGTGGGTATCCTTGTCTTTTTTCAGTTCCTAAAGGCAATGCTTCCAGCATTTGCCCATTCAATATGATGTTGCCTGTGGGTTTGTCATAAATGGCTTTTATTATTTTGAGGTATATTCTTATGATGCATAATTTGTTGAAGGTTTTTAACATGAAGGGATATTGAATTTTGTTGAGAGCCTTTTCTGCATTTGTTGAGGTAATCATGTGGCTCCTGTTTTTGGTTCTGTTTATGTGATCAATCACATTTATTGATTTGCATATATTCAACCAACCTTGGATTCTTGGAAAAAAGTCTACTTGACAATGGTTGATTAGTTTTTTGATGTGCTGCTGGATTTGATTTGCTAGTATTTTGTTGAGAATTTTTATTTCTATGTTCATAAAGGATACGGGCCTGTAGTTTTCTTTTTTTGTGTGTCTCTGCCAAGTTTTGATATCAGAATAGTGCTGGCCTCATACAATGAGTTAGCAAAGAGTTCCTCCTCTTCAATATTTTGGAATAGTTTCAGTAGGACTGGTACCACGTCTTTATACTGGGGAGAATTTGTCTGTGAATCCATTTGCTTCAGTTTGTTGGTAGGTTTTTAGAATTACTGATTCTATTTTGGAACTCATTATTGGTCTATTCAGGTATTCAGTTTCTCCCTGGTTCAACCTTGGGAGATTGTACATTTCCAGGAATTTATTCATTTTTTCTGGGTTTTCGAATTTGGGTGCATTGAGGTATTCATAACAGTCTCTGAGGGATTTTTTTTGGGGGGTGCATTTCTGTAGGGTTTGTAGTAATGTTTCCTTTGTTATTTCTGATTGTGTTGATTTGGATCTTCTCTCCTTTTTCTTTATTAGTCTAGCTAGTATTCTATCAGTCCTATTTATTGTTTTAGAAACCAACTGTATTAGCTTGTTCTCATGCATCTAATAAAGACATACCTGAGATGGGGTAATTTATAAAGGAAAGAGGTTTAATTGACTCACAGTTACACAGGGCGGTGAGGCCTCCGGAAACTTACAATCATGGTGGAAGGGGAAGCAAACATGTCCTTCTACACATGATGGCAGCAAGGAGAAGTGCTGGGCAAAAGGGGAAATCCCTTCAAAAAACCATCAGATCTCATGAGAACTCTCTATCACAAGAACAGCAGCATGGGGTAACCGCCCCCATGATTCAATTACCTCCTACCTGGTCCCTCCCATGATATGTGGGGATTATGGAAACTACAATTCAAGATGAGATTTGGGTGTTGACACAGGCAAACCATATCACCAACTTTGTTTTGTTGATCTTTTTTATGTATTTTCACATATCAATTTCATTCAGTTCCACTTTGATTTTCCTTCTTTCTTTTCTCTTGCTAGCTTTGGGAATGGTTTGCTCTTTTGAATTCCCATAAGTGTGATGTTACATTGTTAATTTGAGATTCCTTTCTGACTTTGATGCAATTGTTTAGGGCTATAAACTTTCTTAACACTTCTTTAGCTGTGTCCCAGTGATTCTTGTATGTTGTATCTTTGTTGTCATTTGTTTAAAATAATTTCTTGATTTTTGACTTAGTTTCATTCTTTACCCAAAATCATTCAAAACATGTTGTTTAATTTCCATGTAATTGTATGGTTTTGAGATATCTTCCTGGTAACAATTTCTATTTTTATGTGTGGTGGTCCAAGAGTGTGGTTGGCATATATATTTTTAGATTTGTTGAGAATTGCTTTATGGCAGAGCATATGGTTGATCTTAGATTAAATGCCATGTGCAGATGAGAAGAATTACATTCCTTTGTGGAGTGGAGTGTTCTGTTGATGTCTATTGGAGCTGTTTGGTCCAGTGGTTTTATTTACTAAATATTTTTGTCAGTTTGCTGCCTCGATGATCTGACACTGTTAGTGGGGTGTTGAAGTATTTCACTATTATTATGTGGTTATCTACTTCTCTTCATAAGTATCTAAGAACTTGTTTTATGAATCTTAGTGCTCCATTGTTGTGTGCATATAAATATTTAGGATAGTTAAGTTTTCTTGTTGAACTGAACCCTTTATCATTACATAATGCCCTTCTTTGTCCTTTTTGATCATTCTTGGTTTAAAGTCTGTTGTATCTGAAATAAGAATAGCAACCCCTGCTCTCTTTTGTTTTCCATTTGCATGATAGATCGATCACTATTCCTTTAGTTTAGCTTATCTGTGTCATTGCATGTGAGATGGATATCTTAAAGACAGCATTCAGTGGAGTCTTGCTTCTTTATCCAGCATGCCACTCTATGTCTTTTAAATGGGGCATTTAGCTTATTTATATTAAAAGTTAATATTGATATGTCAGGATTTTATCTTGTCATCTTGTTGTCAGCTGATTGTTATATAGACTTAATTGTATAGTTGCTGCATAGAGTCAGTGGGCCATGTACTTAAGTACATAGTGTGAAAAATATGTTTTTGTGGTGGCAGCTAAGGCTCTTTTGTTTCTGTGTGTAGCACCCCCTTAAGGATCTCTTGTAAGGCAAGTCTGGTGGTAATGAATTCCCTTAGCCTTTGCTTGCTGAAAAGAATTTTATTTCTCCTTTGTTATGAAGCTGAGTTTGGCTGGAAAAGAAATTCTTGGTTGGAATTTCTTTTTTCTAAGGATGCTGAATGTAGGTTTCTGATGTCTTCTGGCTTTTAAGGTTTCTGCTGAAATATTCACTCTTAGCCTGATGAGTTTCCCTTTGTACATGACCTGGCCCTTCTCTCTAACTGCCTTTAACATTGTTTCTTTCACACCAACCTTGGAAAATCTTACGATTGTATGTCTTGGAGACGGTTGTCTTATATAGTGTTTCACTGGGGTTCTCTGGATTTCCTGAATTTGCATTTTGACCACTCTAGCAATATTGGGGAAATTTTTGTGGACAATATCCTCAAATTATGTTTTCCACATTGCTTTCTGTCTCTTCTTCTCTTTCTAGGATGCCAATGAGTTGTAGGTTTGGTCTAATCCCATATATCTCAGAGGTTTTGTTCACTTTAAAAAATTCTTTTTTATTTTTGTCTAATTGAATTGATTTGAAGAACTGGTCTTTGAGCTCTGGGATGCTTTCCTCATTTTAGTCTATTCTGCTGTTAACATACTTCTAATTGTGTTATGAAAATCCTGTCATAAGTTTTTCAGCTCTTAATCAGGTTGTTTCTTTCTTATAAGGGCTATTTGGTCTTTCAGCTGTTGTACTGTTTTATTGGATTCTTTAGATTCCTTGGGTTTCAGATTTTCCTGGATCTTAATGATCCTTGTGGCCATCCAGATTCTAAATTCTGTGTCGCCATTTCAGTCTGGTTAAGAACCATTGCTGGGAAGCAAGTGTGGTTGCTTTGAGGTAAGGCAACACTGTGGCTTTTAGAGTTACTAGAGTTCTTGTTCTGTTTGTTTGTTTGTTTGTTTATCTGTGTGCGCTAATGTTCCTTTAATCTTTGAAGTTGCTATCTTTGGATGAAGCTTTTTGCTTTTGTATGCCTTTGAGGATTTTACTGTGGTTTCTGTTGGGTTTAGTCAACTGGCTTTGTTTCTGGATGACTTCAGGGGGCCAAACACTCAGCTCAGCACTCCTAGGCTTTGTGCTCTCACCCTGGAGAGCTAGGACCAGGCCTGCAGCCTTTTCCTCTGGCCCCTCAAGGTTAAGCACCTATTGTGCTTGAGGAGCTGAGGTGTTCCCTATCTGCTGACAAGAAGATTCAGAGGAGGAATCTGGTGAAATCACTTCCATGGGAAGGAGGTGGGCAGTGGAGGGCCCTGGGTGACCATGTGTGTGTGTGTGTACCTGTGGCAGTGAGTGGCAGATTCTGCATGCACTGGCAAAACAGTGGGGGAGACTGAGTGAGTGAGAACTGGCAGGAGAGGGCTGTAGGTGGGTGCTTGCCAGTCGGGGCCCATCTCCAGAAGTTCTCTAACTGTTAGATGGAGCTTGTCATTGAAAGAACTATCATAGTGGTTGTTGGCAAGCACCTTGGCTGGTCAGCTGAGCCTGTGCTACAAGTGGGTGGGACCAGGCAGGGACTGCGGATGGGCTGGCAGACAGGAGGGTACTCACATCAGGCTGGCTGCGTCCCACAGGCCAAGATAGCCCTGTTCTGTCCAGGTCTAGCAGCCAAGAAAGTCTAAAGCTTCCTACAGGATCATAGCAAGCCTTGGGGAATGGGCACCTATGGCTGTGCTCCACTGAAGTGGTTCCCATGCCAAATCCTGTAGGCTTCATGCTGGCTGGAGTTCTGTGTCTTTCTGCCTTCTGGGAAGTTCTCACTGACAGCTCAAATATCCATGTGGGTCTTGGCGTCTCCTAAAACTAGGATTCCAGAGGGTCACAGTAAGAGTGAGCCACTTTACCCCTGTTTCATTTATACCTTCCCCAGGAGCTGCATGGGACCAGAAATGTGTCCTGGTGCTGGGCAACCCCATGCCTCCTTCCTTGGCAACCCCATGCTTCCTTCCCTTTCAGTCCAGGTTCTGCACCATCCCTCTGTCCACTCTCAATGTCTTCTTTCCAAAAGATCTGTTCATAGTGTGCCAATGTACTTGATGGTCTGGCCTCTCTCCGTGGGAGAAGCTCTTCATGGATGCATCTAGTTGGCTATCTTGGTTCAAGTTGCCTTTTTGTCTTTCTTAGTTGGACACTGAGAGCAATTTTGCCACCCCAAAAGCCAATTCCACATTCCCAAGTTCACGAGGAAGCAGGAACAACAAATCAAAAAAAAAAAAAAAAAATTCTATTCGTAATATACAGATTCTTTGGAGGCATACCTACAAGGTCGGTTTCTCTACTCCAAGACACTAGATAAGACAGATGTGCAGGAAGAAGAGAAGTGGGAAGGACAGACAAAAAACATGAGTGAAAGGTTGGGGTGAGTTAGTGGGGTAATTACAGAGGAACAAGGACCACAGAGGAAGAAGCTCAAAGCTGTTTCCAATGGCCACTCTTCTCCCTCTCCTCACCAATTCATTATCAGGCTTTCACAGACCTGGGCACTAAAAAGTATTCTGAACAGAGGGTTCTAAATGTATACAACTTGTGTTTGGATGGAGACAGGATATAGTTCCAGGTGGAACTGAACTGAATCCATGTGGGAAATATTCTGGGAGCAGGGACAGAAGTGGATCGACTGTCACCATCACCACACTCCTCAAAAAACTGAGGACAAAAAGAGCTGTGAAAGGAGCTATGTTGGTAAAAATGCTTATTTTGTTAAACAAAAGACTGAGGAGATAAATGTGTTTACACTGATAGGTTAACGGAGATTATCTATAGAATATGAGGTAATTACAGATTTAAATAATTAATACTTTTATTCATTGCCTTAATTTTAAGTAAATTAACATTCATTATTTGTAGAAGGGAAAAGCACAGTGCGTGTTTGTGGTTTTTGAAGTGTTGTCAACCATTTTTAACTTTCAGTTTCCCTTTAATATCATACTTTGTGATGGATCATATTATTCATATCCAAACTACCCTGTGATGTCCCTTACAGTGGGAAGATTATACATCTCATTCATGATAAATTTAAGAGCGGCCTTGGGACTTGGTTTGACCAATGAAGTGTAGACAGAAATGATTTATGTCACCTCAATGAAAAAGCTTTGAGAATAGGCTTGATTCCCTCTGAGTCCTCTTTGTGTGACACACTCCTGTAGAGGTTTAGTGAAGGACTTGTTTCTGGTGACAATTATGTAAAACACCAACAAAGAGTTAGAGGGTGCTAAGTGCTTCAAATGGCAGATGGGAGAACTTCTAGTTCAAAGAAGCCAGGAGACTTTCCTTTCGCTGTAGATTACAGTGATGGTTCACCATGTCCTTTATCCTTCTCCTGGAAAAGCAGAAAAAGACTGCTGTGCAAGTCTAGACTCCATGGTGGTCTCAAACGGCTAGGAGGAGTGAATGACAAAATAATCTAAAAATATTGCAAACTACAGAATTTGTGGGTTTTCTGCCAGTGCAGTATAATCTGCTTATCCTGACTGATACATTTCTCTTTATATTCCTCTATTGGCTCCCCTGCTGAAATTTCCAGCACTCTGTCTTCTAATTAAGTCTCTATATTATTGCTTTCTCTTTTACAATAAACCCTGGAAGTATATAAGTAGTAAGCTTCCTGAAGCAAAGAAAGGCAAAGGACAGAGGCTTATAATTTTTAATCAATAAAATTTAATTAAGTTATTCATCCAACACATAACTCTGGAAAGAGATGGAAACACAAATAAAATTGAGTCCCAGATTATTGGTCTTCTAGGGCAGCCATCACAAAGTACCACAGACTGGGTGGCTTAAACAGCAAAACCATCTCTTCTCTTAGGTCTGGAGGCCAGAAGTCTGAGATCAGAAAGTTGGCAGGATTGGTTTCTTCTGAGGCCTCTTTCCTTGGCTTGAGGATCACCCTCTTCTCTCTGTGTCTCCACATAGTCTTTTCTCTGTTCATGCCTGTGTCCTTACCTCCTTTCCTTATGAGGAGACCACTCACGTTGGATTAAGGCCCACCCCAATGACTCATATAACCTTAAGTACCTGTTTTAAAGATCATGTCTTCAAATATAGTCTGAGGTACTGGAGAGAGGATTTTATCATATAAATTTTGATGGGAGACTCAATTCAGCCCATAATTCTGAACTATTGGTCTCTCTAGTCTATTTGGAAAGAGGCATGTGAAAAAATAATTATAACAAGATGATAAACGGTATATATATATACACACACATATACAGAGAAAGGAAAGTCATACATACACACACACACACACACACACGCATATATATATACACACACACACACACACACATCTACAGCGAAAGGAAAGTCTCCTGGCTTTTTTGAACTAGAAGTTCTCCCATCTGCCATTTGAAGCACTTAGCACCCTCCAACTCTTTGTTGGTGTTTTACATAATTGTCACCAGAAACAAGTCCTTCATTAAACCTCTACAAGAGTGCATCACACAAAGAGGACTCAAAGGGAATCAAGCCTATTCTCAAAGCTTTTTCACTGAGGTGATATAAATCATTTCTGTCTATATATACATATATATATGGCAATATGAGAAGACAGAAGAAGGATCAACTAAACTGTAGCTTGTCTGATTGACAGGATACTCAATACATCTATGAGATGCTCTTCTTTCCTGAGTGATTAATTAAGGATAATTAATGAAAACAATGCTAACAATGTTTACTCTGGTGTAAAAGGCAGCATGTAAGTCAACATTCTCTAGCCTCATTTGCTTGAGTGGTATTGCACTAATCTACAGCAAAGGGAAGTCTTCTGGCTTCCTTGAATTGGAAGTTCTCCTGTCTGCCTTCGTTAGCACCTAGCACCAGTTCTTTGTTGGTATTTTACATGATCGGCACCAGAAACAAATCTTCCATTAAACCTCTATGTGAGTGTGTCACTGTGGTGACACTGCACAAAGGGAACTCAAAGTACTCTAACTTTGAATAAACCAGATAGGCAAAAACAAACAGATACTGGTAATTATAAAAAATTGAAGAACTGCATCCTGGATGAAGCTAAGCAAAGGAAACAGCCAAGAAAATGGGATCCTAGAGCAAAGTTGCAAGGCAGCTGAGGACATGATTTTCAAGGGAATTCTATACAACACTCAATCTCCATGGCCTAAGGTGGGAGAAAGCTTGGGGGTTGGCAAGTGGATGGGTTGGCCTATCCACCATTTTCCTCTTCTTTTCTCTTTCTTTACTCTCCTCTCATGGATTTTCTTCTAATAAATACACAGATCGATCTGATCAGCTTCAAAATGAAAATACATATTTAATATATTTTTTCTGTTCTCAATTGTATCATTTATATTCCTAAAATGAGTTAAAAATTGACTGTCATTGTAGCATGTGCAAAATCTGACATTTTGTGTCTTTTAACTTATCTCTACTCTCTCTGATAAAAGTTGTGAAGGCCCAACTCAGAGAGAGATTAAACCCCAGAGGACTAATGATAGTGGGAAGGTAAGTGATACTGATCAATAAGACACAATTATAAAATAAAGTAGTATGATAGAGAATTCCTTTTTCTCTTGCAAATGTGTAATTATTTCAGATTTTCTTAACTGAAGAAGTGCTGTGTTTGTCCCTGATTTGTTAGAACGAAGCAAATATTAATACTGCAAAACAGATGCCAAATAGTGTGGATTAAAAAGCTTTGACATGAGTTGATATAATGTAGATCTTATATTTATGATGTAATTGTGAATTATGTACTTTATTCATTGGTAATTAGAGAGCAGAACAGATGGAGAAGGTTTAGCTTAAAATGATGCATCCATTAAAATAACCTGCACTGCCAAGTGTCTACTCATGTTCATGAGTATAGCAAATTTGTTCTATTAAAATATGATTGGAAGATAAGGACTTATTGTCATTGTATTGGAGTCATCCATCTAATGATGTAAGCTACAATCCTCTGTAAATGTCAAATCCACCTATTATCCTGTTTTGCTTTGCAGAGGGTCTTAACTAGACATTTTGGCTGTGGCAGAAATTCTAATATTGGCAACTCTGTTTTCCCATTATTTAGACATTACTGTAAAGAAAATCAAACTAGCCATCAAATGAAAATAACAATGTTGACTATTACTTTACGTGTATATCTTTTAGTTTATTGTTGAAAGGACAGATGGCAACTACTTTTTTTTAATGTGAATACTGTATTTTTCTATTTTCACTAGACATGTTTGCTTTTATCCCTCAGGCATTTTCCCCAGCCTTTTTGGATGGCATCTAGAGGCTGCTTGTCCTTTCAGTTTTAATCTGCCTTCACTGGGATGAAAAAAATTACATAGTCCAGATTTCCCTTGTGCTCTACTTGAAGATAATGCTACAGCGAATGTACCACAACGGAGGGCAGAGTGGGGCGGGTCCTCTCCTGTGTTGCTGGTGGGGCTGTAAACAGTGTGCTCTTCTGGGAAGGAATTTGGCAATATGTATCAGAAGCCTTAAATAATTCAAAACGAGGAATTCCAATCCTGTGCATCTATCCTATGGAAATACTCAAAAATAGAGACAAATACACACAGGCCCAAGTACACCTCCCCAAACACAAAACTTTTTACCTAACAATGATCATGTTATTCCATATATAATAACTAATAATAGGAATACACTAAAAGTCATATAGGGGAGATGGTTAAGAAAATTGTGGTATAGCTACATCTTACTCCTGGGTAGAAATTTAAATTATAAATGTGAAGACTCTGTAATAACAGGAAAATGTTTATATTATAAAGTGGAGTAGAAAAATAAAACATTAAAATACTAGTAAATAAAAATCAATCATGCTGAGTGCTTTTTTTGATATGCCAAGTACTGTTCTAAGCACTTTATAAAAAAGATACTATCAAATAATAAGCCACTGAGTTAAGCAGTTGTAGAGCTGGGAGGAGCTGGGATTTGAACTCGAGTACTCTGATTTCAGACAAACTGCTTTTAATTTTTATGTGATACTACCTCTTCAATAAGATAGCAACTATATAAAAACAATACAAGACCACACCCACATGCACAGCAGTGAAAAAAAAAAAACATCATGCAGGTTTTTCATCAAGAGCTGCAGTCTATTTCTCCACCCCAGAATCCAAGGTGGCCTTGTGACTTGCTTTGAAAATGAAATGCAGTGGAAGGAATTTTTTGTGACTTTCCAGGTTAGTCTGCAAGAGACTTTGCAGCTTCCACTTCCACATTCTTGGAATGCTGCCCTGAGGCAGCCATGCAAGGAAGAAGGTCTACTCTACCAGGGGATGAGAGACCCTGTGGAGGAGAATTGAGGTGCCCTTGCCCCAGCCAGAACCAACTGCCAGACATGTGAGTGAGGCTATCCTGGGCCTTCCATCTCAACCAACCCAGTGGCTAAATGTGGTCACATGAGTGAGTCCAGGTGAAACGAATATAGAAAATGCCAATCCAACCCATAAAATCATGAAAACTAATAATTCATTATTATTTTACTTCTTTTAGACTTTAGATCCTGACATTTGACATTTCTCTGGAATAAACTGGACAGTTTCCTCAGGTTTCCAAGACTAAGGTAAAAGTCTTCCTAAAAGAACTGATCCTTTTGAGACATTGCTAGTGTGCCATTCCGTGGTCACTTAAACTTTCCTGGACTGGGCACAGTGTGAATGACACAGAATTTTGTGAGCAGCTGTTGGGCAGTTAAATGGTAAGATGAAGAACTTGCAGTCTGGGTGACTGAAAAAATGCTATGAATATTTCTCCCCACCAGCAGTAAGAAGTAGTAAGAAGTGCTGAGTCAACTCTCAGGATAAACATGAAGTTGGGGACCATTTCACATAAGACCATGTCTCTAATTACTAACCCTGTACTTTTATTGTTGGTGCCTCTTGCATATGAGAAGGAAGCTGCAATTCCACCAGTATCTGCTTACACTCTGGCAATTCTGCCTCGCTTATTGAGCCACAGAAGAGTTGAAATTATAATCGGGGTGAGGCAAGGCAACCATCAACAATCGAGTTAGGAAGTGGGTATTTTACTAGAGAATTATGATAAGGATTAAAATGCCAAGCTGAAAGTCAATTGCAGCCAAGTGTCTTTGTTCTGTTTATCACTTTCTTCTCCTAGTAAGCTCCCTTGGCTTCCATAAGTATTTCTCACCCCTTTCTTCCTTCCTCTCTGGCCCTTTTTTGTAAGTACCTATCAATAATATTTTTAATGACCATCCCAGAATTTTGGTTTGTGTTCTTCTTACTCTACATACTCTCCTTGAGTGACATAGCCTATTTTTGTGGTTTTAATTACTGATAAGTTCCCAGCTTGCATCTTTGGCCCCTGAATTATATTCAACTGTCCACCAGGTATCTTTACCTGGGTATTTACCAAACACTACAATCTTGCCATGACCAAACAAAATTTATTTATTTTTTCTCCAAGATCCTTTTCTCCACCATTATTGTCACTTAGCTTCTTAGCTTCTTTCTGAACTTTTACGTTCACATCCAATCAAGTTTTGTCCATGTGTTCGCCTTAATATTCTTGAGATCAGCAAGTCCATTCCCTGTAGCACAGCACACATGGCTACTCAGGGTCTGGTCCCTGCATACCTTTTCAGCTTTCCTCTTGTCTCTGTTATATCCTGAGCTATTCTTGTATCCAGTGAGTTTAAGACTGCAGTGTGCCTCACACATTTCTACATTGCTATGTATATCACCCCCTATGAAGAATGCTCTTTCTTTCTGCCTTCCTCCAGCAAACACCTTCTCATCTTACAAAACTCAGTTCAGAGTGACTTGTTTGAAGAGGTTTCTCTGACCTCCCTTCCCTCCAGCTGTGTAAATTAGGTGTTTCTCCTCCCATAGTGCTTTATGCATGACTCTACCATTACATTTATTATACTGATTGCAATAGACTCTTTGCTTCTCTGCCTTGCCTGGAAGACCTGACTATTTCCTGACAGCAGGCACTGTGTTTTTATCTATGTAACTCTACTATTTCATTTAATACTTGGCTCCTAGTAAATGCACATAGCAGACATTGTGGAATGGGTGAATGTGAGGTAACCAATTCTACAGGGATCTCTCCGTTAGTGATTCAGCAGAGAGAGGTAGTAGCTCAGTGTGAGAGGATAGGGTGTAATAGATAAATCATAAAGAGTTCAAATATAAGACTGGGTGACTCAAGTCAAATTTGAGACTGGCCATATTTCAGCACAGGTTAATAGTTTGTGTCCAAACCAGGATGCTTAGCCAGTCAACTGCATGCCTATGATCTTGTTAGTCACATTCCCAGATAGAACAAAGGGATCCTACCTTAGCTCCTGGTTATAGGGTCAGGTGTCTCACTCCTTACAACTTGCTGGTCTTGCAACCCCCATAGCAGTACCTACCACTTGCCACACAGACTGTTATAATTTCAAACCAACAGAACTATCTCCTCTCTGGGCCCCGGCAGTCATGATTTGAATCTGAGGGAACCTACTGGTCTCTACTCTCCCTGAGATCTCAGAATTCCCAGATTTATACTCTATGAGAAAAATACGTGTATAAAATTATTCCTTTAAGGCATACTAAATCCTTTCATATGTGGTATTTGCCTCTTCACATTACAAACCTCCGTTCTGCCAGAGTTCTGGCAAAAGCCATTCAAGCTGCAGAGTTTATCTTCTCTCAGCTGTCTGTGTCATGTCATGGCCACACTTACTAACAAAAAAAGAATACATATGTTTGCAGGCTGCATCTATCTCTAGGATATGGCTCTGTTTTTTCTGCCAAAGCCATTTACATTGATTTAAATCACCAAACCATCAGTCTATACTGGCTGGGCAGCTGAGATCCATACAGTACTAACATAGGTGGTAGAAGGTTTAAACACAAGTAAATAAGACACATAATCCTGATGGAACTTAGAATCTCCATAAGGATAAAGAACACACTAAATATACAGTAAGTAACAGAGTAAGAGAGGATATGATAAATTGCTTGAGTGTTTACGGGTCAGGCCCTTACCCGTGACACGTTTGATTTAATCCTAATAACTATTCTGTGAGGTAAAGTATTATTACACTAGAATGATAGGTGAGGAAATCAAGAATCAGAGGGGAGAGGTAAGTGTCCCAACATCATGCAGCTAGAACTTAGGCCTATGCCGTGATTTAATCACAATGATGTTTTTCCTCCTAGAGCCATAGCAGTTTGGAAGAGGATGTAATTCTATGTCTTGGAGTGCTTGCGCAAGTCTTCACAGAGGTGGTGAAATAAAATCTAGGCCTTAAAAAATAGCCGGGATTTAGAGAAGTGTAAAGGAAAAATAAGACATTTGGGGCAGCAAATATCTTTAATTGCATCCTATTATAAAACAAAGGATGGTGATGAAGCTAAGGATTCCTTGGCCATCCAGAGAGCCCTAAGAATTCCCTCTTCCAAAATAAAATTCCTCCAACCTGTAGCTCACCTAACTTGCTTGAGTATTTTTCAATCCACTGTAATACCAGGGTCACCTGGCAGCTCTGGGGACCATAAGCTGAAAGAATATTTGCAACTTTGCTCTGATAACTCTGCTTGTTCTCTGAGTCTGTCAATTTGATATCCTCCACTAACACTGAACAGGATTTAAAATAAATGTGTCAAATAGCCATGGCCTGCAGTTTATGCAATATAAAAATGAAATCCTCTTGAAATAAAACTAGCTGAAGAGACCAGCCATTAAATAAATACAGGTACTTTTTTCCTGGTCAACAAGCATGGCATTGAGCTCTGAGAGGTCTTTGCTAATGTAAGTCAAATGTTGACTGATTGGGAAGAACTTAATATTTAGATTATGAGGCTTTTATCCATCACTGAAGAGGCCAGAAAGAGTCACAGTGGTATTTGAGCTATGGCTTTGTTTGCTTGGTGAAATGAGTTCGTGGCAATGTCTTCCTGGGTACACGTTGGCAGTGAATCTGAATTTCCTCCCAATACAGGTTGTAGCTGAACAAACTCTACCATAACTATCTGATCTTCTGGAGAGCATGAAAAGTGTTGAATAAGTGGCTAGGGAATTCAATCTGTAATCCCAGCACTTTGGGAGGCCGAGGTGGGAGGAACATGAGGTCAGGAGTTCGAGACCAGCCTGGCCAATATGGTGAAACCCTGTCTCTACTAACCAGGCGTGGTGGTACACTACTCAGGAGGCTGAGGCAGAAGAATCGCTTGAACCTGGGAGGCACAGGTTGCAGTGAGCCGCCGAGATCGCGCCACTGCACTCCAGCTTGGGCGATGGAGCAAGATTCCATCTCAAAAAAAAAAAAAAAAGGTGGGGGGAATCTATGCTAGCCTAGGTCTTTGTCTTACAAGGGACTGAAGGGATTGCGGTTTGCTCTATAAGTAGGCTCTCTTAAGTGTGTATTTCTTTAAAAACATTTGCCCCAATTCTGTCTTCATTTCAGTAACTAATTTCAATTAGTTTTTAGACCAACGAATATAAGTATCATTTATTCTCTTTTCAGGGCAGTAAGAAATCAAAAGCCTGCACCATAAGTATTTTATCTGACTTCAATCCCAGCCCAGGTCATCGCGGAACTCCGCTTCCATCAATAACCCCTACTTCTGTAGCTTATGGCTTCTTGTCTTTTTCCATGTTTAGAAAGAATCACCAAGAGACCAGACCACAGGGTATCTGTTCCTTCAAGTGTTTACGTTGACTCAAGCCATGATATTAGGGGCACATACCTATCCAACTCACCACAAGGACCACCCTGCTTGCCCTGCTGTCAGCTCCCTTAAGGTAAAATGGACACATATCAGCACATCTGCTTTCCTAACCATACTTGCCAGCAGCTCCATGTGAAAATGAACACAAAAGACAGGATTAACTTAAATGAGATAACCTATATTGAACAGTTAGTACTATGCCTAGAGATCAGATTTTACTCAAGAGGCTTAGAGGCTTCCCAGAACTTCTTGGAGAATTAACACATTTGACCCTAACAGTGAAGGCGGGGTTACATTTGCATCCACCTGTAGCCTACACTTGTCCATCTGATAATCTATTAACTAAACTAAGCACTGGAAAATCTTGTAAAATTCTCAGTTTCTCTGAAAAGGCATCATTTCTGGAGGTGCAGACATGACTATCAGAATTAAATCACCAGAACTTCCTCGAAGGGCAGAAGTACATCAAACTCACTTTGCAAGATACTTGTGGCTCAGAGGAAATTTAAAATCCATGGGCTACTCTCCATTTAACTCCACAAGTTATTCACATTTATTTGTTGGCAGTTCACTGGAATTGGTCTGTTCCTGAAGTTGAAGGACTAATAGGGCTCATTATGGTCCAGCATGCTTCCTTTTCATGGGCCCTGCCTAGCACAGGGCAGTAAACCATTAATTTAAAATAGGTCTCTGAAAAACGTAGGGTGATAAAGCAAAGAAGATGCAAGCCAAGTTGCCTTTATGCTCAAATCTGTTATTTACATTTAAACACCTTTCCCTCCTACTCCTGAATTTCACTGTAGGGGTGTGTGTGTGTGTGTGTGTGAGAGAGAGAGAGAGAGAGAGAGGTGAGGGAAGATAGATGGTTTGGTAATTGAGTTAAAAAAATGTGTCAATCTTTCTGTCTGAAGCAGTTCTCCAGTGTGGCTGGAGATGAATGCTGTAGAGATAGAACAAGATAGAACAAAGTTGTCTTTAGGAAGTAGCACAGAGGGGGACAGAAATTGGTGGAGATGGCAGAGGTGACTTGCATGCTTGTCGTTTACCTTTTCCTATAAATTGCCAGTCACTACATCTGGTTTCGCTCCAGTACTAAACTTGCTCTGTGGCCTTGGCTAAGTCAGATGACCTTTGAACAGGTCTTCTCATCTGTAAAATAGGGTTAATGCCTCATAGGGTTATGGTAAGAATTAAGTGACAGACCATATGTGAAAATCTATTTGAAATTAATAGTTTACTGCCCTGTGCTAGGGAGGGCCCATGCAAAGGAAGCTTGCTGGACCACTGTGAGCCCTGTTAATCCTTCTATTGGCAGATTCTTGCCGCATATCAAGTGCTCAACAAATATTAGTTTCTTCCTCCTGGAAGCTCAAAAGCAAAGTTTGTGAGAATGGCCCATTATACTGAAGGACACCTAAAGGCGTATATCAAATTCCAGCTCTTCCCCTGGGATGTCAGCATGTTGTTAAATGTGCTGTATTTGTGCAAAGAGAATGAATTGAAATGGTTCATGCAAATCCTATTGAGATTAAAAAAAAAAATCAAAACTGCAGGCAGGATATACAAAGAAGATGATTTTCTTCAGATCTGAAGCCTGATTTTCTTTCAACCCTCTCTGATTTCTTTTAAGCTCTGGGTACCCAGACATATGCATATATTTTGGCTGTTTGGCAGCATAATTGGTTTCTCTGGTGACTTGGCACTCTTCTTTTTCCAGATTTCTCCTTTCTTCTCTTCTAACAGAAGCACTGCCATTCTTCCTTAAAGTAATAGGTGCTTGATACGTATCCCCAGCTGTGACCTATGGTTAGTTGGCTGGCTTTTCCTTCTTTTTCTACCCATTGGTAGAATATGCTCTTTTTATGATACATGAATTTGAGGTTGCATAACTTTTGATGCAATTCCTCTATGGCTTTACTGGGTAATGGGTGAAAGGATTGGAAATAATGTTTGTGGGAAGAAGGAATGGGAACATTTCTAATTCCATGAAAGACTTGATTCAGAATATTTCCCTCTGGTCCTATCTGGAGAGTGCTGCTGTAATTATAGATTGTTTTGATAAAGCCTTTCTTTAAAATGCAATGAAGTGAATTCAGAATTCCATTTTTTTTTTCAAAAAGTGAAATAATTACAGAACATTTAAATACTTTGCTCATTTACTAGTTAAAAGGATTCAGTAAGGTTTCAAATAAATAATTTAGAGATAGTTAAAACCTAGGCTACATAATAGGTATGTACTTGTTGCTATATTTTACTTCATAAACTATTGATGCTTAGCCTTATCACAAGTCCAGCTGGAAATCCACTGAACTTCTACATTCTTAAAATTTGCATATTTGTTGATATATTCCTATCAGTGCTAAAAATAAAATATAAATTTATCAAATGACTATGTATCAGGCTCTGTTCTAAAAGCTTTATATATATATTATTTAATACTCCCATCAATACTTTAATGAAGGTATTATCATTCCCATTTTATAGATAAGACTACTGAGGTATTAAATAATAAGACTCACAGATATTATATTTTACAGCCAGGATTCAAATCAAGCTAAGTCCAGGATATCTGCTGCAATCACCAGTTCCCCACTGTGTCAAGATATGTTTTAGACAAGAGTATCACTGTCCAGTCCTTTTTGTTACAAAGATGCTAATACAAGTAAGAATGTATAGATTAGGTTTACATGTCTTTATTGCATTTTTTTGTAGACTGCAAAACTGACCTACATTTTCTGCACTTCCTCATATTCACATCCCTTCTTAAAGACTTTGCAGATACTCCCACGAGGAATCTTTTCCCTCATCCCTCCTGGAAACCAGACTAGGCTTATGACTTGCTTTGATCAATACAATGTGGAAGAAGTAATACTGGGCCAGTTCTCAGTCTATACTTCAAGAGGCATTGAGCCTTCCATTCTAGTTTTCCCTCTGATCCTTACCACGCCATGAGATCCAGCCTGAGACAGTTCACTGGAAGACAAAAAATCATGTTGAAGAAAGTTATCCCTTTGACAGACCTCCCAGAACCCCCAGGCTCTGGCTGGCCTGCCACCTGACTGCAGACATGAGCAAACCCAGCAGAGATCAGCTGAGCCCAGCCCAGCTCAGCAGCACAGCCTTTCTAGCTCCTAAAACCACCAGAAATAATGAAGGGTTATTGTTTTCAGCCGGTGAGTTTTGGCTGGTTTGTTATACAGAGGGCTAGCCAATACAGTGCTGATCTGATTGGAGCTATTTTTGTTAGCGTGTTTATGCCTTTGATTGCAGAGTTCTAGTAAGTTCAAATCTCTCTTAATCAACCTCCTCACTGAAAAACAAAATACAACTTAAGACAAAAACCAGAATTCACTTTGGGAGGCCGAGGCAGGTGGATCATGACATCAAGAGATCGAGACCATCCTGGCCAACATGGTGAAATCCCGTCTCTACTAAAAATATGAAAAGTTAGCCAGGCGTGATGGCAGGTGCCTGTAGTTCCAGCTACTCAGGAGGCTGAGACAGGAGAATCACTTCAATCTGGGAGGCGGAGGTTGCAGCGATCCGAGATTGCACAACTGCCCTCCAGCGTGGTGACAGAGTGAGAATCTGTCTCAAAAAAAAAAAAAAAAAAAAAAA
>NC_045447.1:74171737-74208466 GCF_002776525.5 Piliocolobus tephrosceles
AACCCGCATCCCAGGGGGGGGGAAAAGGGAAGAAACTCTAAAAGGGGGGGGGGGGGGGGGCCGATCCGAGATTGCACAACTGCCCCCCAGCGGGGGGACAGAGTGAGAAAATTTTTTAAAAAAAAAAAAAAAAAAAAAAAAAAGAATTCAAAAAACTGAAAACAAAATTAGAAAAATACAAGTTTCAAAGAGATTAGGAACTTTCATTCTTAGCTGCCTATCCCCTTCCTATTGTTCAGGATTTATTAAAGGCTATTTTAAAGTTGCAGGTTAGAAACAGCCTAAATTTCTAGGTATAGAAAAACCATACTAAATGGCTTCACCAGAAGTAAGATTTTAGCACATTTTAAAATGCTGAGCATGTATACACAACCTCGGTTCTATTTTTTTGGTGATTGTCCAGACACATGACACTTGTTTTTTATTCTTCTATTGAGACCTTATGAATGGATGTGAAATATGATTGCCAACTAGGCTTAGCAGACCTTATAAAAGAAAAGCATTGTGGGACTTATCCATCAACTTAACACTCCCATCCCCCTTAAATCATAGAAATTCTAGAACTAGTATTTATTAGCTTGTTCTTTCTGTACATCAATTACCTTAGGCCCTATATGCCGCAGCTCCATCAAAAGCATTAAATAGTTCCCAGTGGCAAATTCCTGGTTATCTTTAGCTCATGCTGTTAAGTAAGTTTCCACAGTTTTATAGCTCCAGCTTTTATTGTATTTTTTTAAAAGACTTGGTTTCAGCTGTTAAAGCTCAAGACGTTGACTTAAAGGGAAATACTTGCCAGCGTGTGGGTGTAGAATTTGACTTTTCAGCTTTATGAAGGCCAGTGGGTTTGGGGCATCCATGCTATACTGGAGAGATTTCCAAAAGCTGATTGCTTGGGTTTCCAATGTTAACATATTGCATCTGTTTCTAACAAATTCATTAGCCCTTCTACCTCGCAATGTCCTTAACCAGTTATCTGGCCTGTCTCAGCTCTCTTTATCGGGGGGACTTTACGCTTTACAAGCAAACTTTCTGCATCTGTTGAGTTTGCTATTTTCTGGATGCTGTGAGTAGGGGTGCAAGCCCATCTGTAGCTCCCCACATGCCTAACACCCTCTTCACAGTGTCCCTGTTCCTCTTCCTTTCGTCTCTGAGCCCTTAATATGACCAGAGTAATGCTCATATTTAACCTGGTTGTGGTTGCAAGATACTGTTTCTTCCTCTACTTTTCTCAACAATATGAAATGTGCTGCTTTGAGAGGAAATTACTCTTAGAAAGAGGGAGGGGCAACTAAACTCAGCCACCATTGTGAGGTGACGTAATGTCTGCAAGGTCCTACTGGGAATTTTACAATTGTTGAACTGTCTATCCTGATTTCTCAGTCAATACAGCAAAGCAAAACAATTCACCAAGTATGTCATAACTTGCTGTTACGAAACTCCGTAACCTTTTTCTTACAATTCCGTTTTCTTTAGGTAAGGGTTTTGTGAACTGCTCTAAATAGAAAAATAGGTCAATCAGTAAACTAATGATTCCCCTACCTGCATCTTGAAAGTCCTATTAGTATTGCAATTTGCCATTTCCTTCACTTAGTTATTTTGGGAAAATCTCTGTCTTGCATTGCTACAGCTTTTCTTCCAGGTGATTCATTTGTTTCATTTCCTAAATAATTTATATACCTACTTAAAGCCTACTATACCAAGGTGGCTAAATTTTTTTCTTTTTTTGTGTGTATTTTATTTTCTTAAAGCAATGGTCTATAAAACTTGAATACCCTTAAGCACACTCCACAAATATATTGATATTTATTTAAAATATATATTTCTATATAATATACATCTAATATATAAAAATGAATATATCATGAACATTGCAAAACATCATAATATTCCTTGTGAATATCTTACACATCCTGTCCAAAAGATAATCAGGAAGAATTTGTTAGAAAACATAAGTACTTTGCATCTTTATCAGTCAATTGACATTATAGATCTAATGATTTTTATTTTATTTTTTTATTTTTTTGAGACAGAGTATCATTCTGTCACCCAGGCGGCAGGAATACAGTGGTGCAATCTCAGCTCACTGCGACCTCCACCTCCTGGGTTCAACTGATTCTCCTGCTGCAGCCTCCCGAGTAGCTGGGGTTACAGGTGTGCACCACCACGTTCCACTAATGTTTTGTGTTTTTGGTAGAGACAGGGTCTCACCATGTTGGCCAGGCTGGTTTTGAACTCTTGAGCTCAAGTGATCCGCTCACCTCGGCCTCCCAAAGTGCTAGGATTTCAGGTGTGAGCCACCTGCACCCAACCCAAATGCTTTCATTTTTATATACATGTGTAAGAAGGAAAAAGGGAGTGTATTGGAAACAATTGTACATATATAAATTAACTCCATTTTAAAAAGTCACATTAGAAATATTTGATACGTTTAAATAAATTTTCCAAGCTGTGGTCATCTTCACAACCTATAAACATATACCTTTTGGCCTACTGATTTCCAACTTTAGTCTGTATAAGACTAAATCATTTGATGGGAAAAATTATATACATTACACACACACACATATACATCCACACAAATACATACATACATAAACACATACATATCCTGTGTGTGTATATATATATAGAAGACATATATCTATATGTATATATACACATATTCAGGAAATTTGGTGCAACAGCCAGGATCACCAGGTTAATATATTAAAGATGAGTTAGAGATTCATCTTTGATAAAGGTATATGCATTCTTCTGATTCCAAAGGAAACATAATGTGTGCATTAAAATTTTTTCTTAATGCTTTAAGAAACATTTAAAATTTTAAAGGGATTATTTGAGAAACATAAAAACATGACAGAACACTTCACTGACCACTACAGCCAACAAAACAGGTAATTATGTCATATGTATTTTTGTAATCATAAACATTCAGTATACGAATGACAGTTACATGGGTATAACATTTATGAGTAGAGGAGTCACATTCAAAGAGAAATAGGTCAAAAGTGAAAGCTATAAATAAGTATCACTATGTTTGGTAATTGTGTGTACCCAGATTTATAACAGAGGTCATCTGAAATACCACGATGGACAACCTAAGTCTTTTGATGATATTGATCCGAAACTACAGTGGGACACCACTGCTTATGCAGCCACCCAAAGAGTTGAAATCTTGAGAAATTCTATCTTTCACAAATTCAGACGTACAAAGAGGACATCTCTTCATGTTTTGAGGAAGTTTAGACATTTTTGTGTACATGCACAATGCTTGCACACAAAGCCAACATTGTGATAATGCACTTTTGTGGAGTCAAATTTGCAGAAAACAATGCATAAAATGAATTAGGACTCTCTCAAGGTCTATACAATTTCTACCTCCAGTATTGAAAATGATGTGAAAATTAAATGCAGAGCAAATAGGTGCTATGTGTAAAGGGGCAGAAGTCATGCATGATTGACTAATTTGGCAAGGGAGATTTCTTGTATTTTTCATCTGCATTTTCAGCTCATCTATGATCTTCAAAATATTCATTGCACTTGTATTTGGAGAGTGACTGTGATCTATAAATTTTATAAATATGTGTTGCTCATTAGAAAGCCTGGTTATTGTTCAGCTATTGCCATTAAGCAATTTTCTGCTTTTGCAGCACCAATATCATTAGCCTTTAGACTTTTATCTTTCACCATCAAGTAGCCTTGTCACTTATCATGGCCTTTTTCTGAGGGAATAATTTTACAGATCTCTTCTGTTCTGTTGTAAGGAATACAATAAAAAGAAATGATATTCAGCTTCCCCAAGGCCAAATTTATAGTAATCAGGGTTCTCCAGAGACACCAAACCAATAGGATATGTATATAGACATGTGAGAGGTGATTTATTTGGGGAACTATCTCACAAAATTATGGTGGCTGATAAGTCCCTTGACAGGCTGTCTACAGGCTAAAGACAATGAGATGCCAGTAGCATGGGTTAGTCTATGTCCGAAGACCTCAGAACTAGGGAAGCAGATGGTGTAACTCTTAGCTTAAGGCAGAAAGCCTCAGACCTGAGAGGCCGCTGGTGTCAATCCTGGAGTCCCTAGGCTGCGAGCCTGGAGTTCTTACGTCCAAGGCAGCAGAGGAAAAGCATGTACATAAAAATGTCTAAACTTCCTCCAAAAATGAAGAGATGTCCTCTTTGTACATCTCTTTCAAAGAGAGCAATTCACTTCCTGTGTTTGTTCTCTCTGGGCCGCTGACCAAGAGGATGGTGCCTGCTAAGATTGAGGACAGATCTTTTCCACCTAGTCCACTGAACTCACACAATATTCTTCTTTGGAAACACCCCACAGACACACCCAAAATAATGCTTTTCCAGGTTTCTAGGTTTTCCTTAATCTGGTCAAATTGACACCTAAAATTAACTCCACAAGTTCATCCCTTGTCAACTTGGCAACCACATGCATCTTCTTAAACCATACTTAATTCCAAACAAATACAATAACAAGAGAATAGTTCCGCTTAACAGGATGCAACTAATATGATGCAGCTGTGCTGTGTATAACACAAACCACACTAATCTCCTTCCCAGAATTCAGCTTTCAGGATTTAAACATTGGGGTTTATGTCTTTCAGGATTATGACTGGCATGGCTTCCTATCATTGGCTGTCCTCAATTGCTTTCCCTTTTCAGTGTTAAGGCCGAATTCTGAAACCAAGATCTAGAAGGATTACAGGAAATACAGTTAACTCTAGCATCACTCCTTGTTACCCCATGAGGAATTTTTCTATGGTAGTGTGTTAGGCTGCGTATTTTTTTTTTTTTTTTCTTTGCATTGCTATAAAGAAATACCTGAGGCTGGGTAATTTATAAGAAAAGAGGTTCACGGTTATACAGGCTTTACAGGAAGCATGATGCTGGCATTGCTTCTAGTGAGGGTCTCAGGAAACTTTCATTCATGGTGGGAGGCAGAGAGGGAGCAGCCATCTTACATGGCAAGAGGCGGAGGTGCCACACACTTTTAAACAACCAGATCTCGTGAGAACTCACTATTGCGAGGATAGCACCAAGCCATGAGGGATCCACCCCTATGACCCAAACACCTCCTACCCGGCCCCACCTCCTGTTAGCTGAGCACATGTCTACAGCACTAGTTCAGGGGCTGGCAAACTATAGCCCACTGTCAAATCAGGCCTGTCACCTGTTTTTGTAAATGAAGTTTTATTGAAAGGTAGCCATGTTTGTTTATTTGTTTACTTATTGTCTGTGGCAGCCTTTGCTCTACCACAGCAGAGTTGAGCAGTTGTGACAGAGACTTTATGGCTTACAAAGGCTAAATATTTACTAATTAGCCCCTTACAGAAAAAAAGTTGCAAACTCTTGCTCTCGTTTATTCTCTTTTGGGCAGATTTCTGTTCCGAGCACAAGCCTCTGTTGCTGATGGTTACCTTTATCCCTATCTGTCCCTACCCCAATACAGATTAAATTTCATTTCAAGGTTCCTTTTGGAAATGTGGGCAAAAATGATTTCAGGGCCTAATATGTGATATTTATGTTCTGATAACTATTCTAGCTGTATGTCCTTTCCTGTATGTCAAGTACACACCCCTCTGTGCTTCCATCATCTCATTGTAATGTTTTAGACAGCTGTCAAATGAACCTGAATATTATGTCAATTGTGTACAATACTTTAATTTTTGGCTAGCAATGACAACAAAAGGGAGAAACGCAAATGACTGAAGAATTTATTTTTTGTTTCTGCCACTAGACTAATTTTCCTACTAATATCCCTTCTTTTGCCAGTCTTCTATTGTTATGCTTGATTTTTCCCCCTCTGTATTGTATTCGTAATTAGATTAGTAGCACCCGCATCATAGTAGAGTGTACCAGGGTGTCAAGTCAGCATGCCTGGATTCAAGTCCCAGCTCCACCTCTTGCTCTGACTTTGCCTAATTTTTTTGTGATCTACCCCACCCAATTTCTTTGTGTTAAAAAATATATAAACAGAAGTCATAAACCTTGAGAAAAAGAAAACAATTCACAAAAGAAAACTAAAATTATCCATACACCTATTATTTAGATATAATTACTGTGAACATTTTGGTGTATACACTTCTTGATTATTTTTAGGCATAAAAATTGTACACTTATGTATAAACACATGTTTATAAAATAAGATCATATTTTATAAACTATTTTGTAACTTGTATTTTCACTTTAACCTGTATCATGGTCATGTGAAAGGTGTATGTGTTTTTATTTTAATTGACTAAACTATATTTTATTGTGTAGATGACCTTTTATTGATTTCAATTTTAGATACTGAAGAACAAGTGATAGAAAAGATATATTAACATTTATATAGTTGTGTTATAAATGCAATTAGAGAGGTATATATCTATAATTCCTCTGTATAGGATAAGTTCAGTTTAGGAATTTCTTCTGCTTCAACAAATGAAGAGAATTGGGAAAACTTTAAGGATTTAAAAGGAGGCAAGACTTTTCTAGACAGACAAAACCTGAAGAAATGCATCAAAAACCGAAAGGCAGTTCCAGACCTGCCTTTCAAGAAATATTAAAGGGAGATCTTCAATAAAATTCACAGGTAAAAGTAAATATATTGTCAAATTTAGAATACTCTAATATAGTAATGGTTGTGAGTAAATAACTTATAACTTTAGAATAAAGGCTAAAGAACAAAAGTATTAAAGAGGACCATAGCTATACCAACATGTTAATAGAGATACATTATAAAAAATTCCAAACTGTGTCATCCAAAACATAAAATAGGTTGGGGGAGGTAAAATACAGAGCTTTTTCATATGATCAAAATTGAGTTGTTATCAGCTAAAAATAGAATGGTATAACTCTAACCTGTTTTATTTAACTTTCATGATAACCACAAAACAATACCTTTAGTAGATACACAAAAGATAAAGGGGAAGAAACCAAAGCATACCATTACAGAAAACAAATCACAAAGGAAGATAGTAAGAGAGAAAGAGAGAAACAAAGGATCTACCAAAACATCAGAAGACAATAATAAGAAAAAATAGTAAATACTTATCTATCAGTAATTATTTTAAATGTAAATGGACTAAGTTTGCCAATCAAAATACATAAAGTGGCTACATGGATAAAACGAACAAACAAACAACATCCAACTATACACAGCCTACAAGAGACACATTTCACCTTAAGGATATACATAGAATGAAAGTAAAGGGATAATAAATTATATTCCAGGCAAATGGAAACCAAAAAGATCAGGAGTAGCTGTACTTAGACAAAATCAACCTTAAGTAAAATACTGTCACAAGAGACAAGATTATCATATCACGATAAAGGACTAATTTATTAAGATGATATAAAACTGTAAAAATATATATAATCAACATTGGAACACTAAATATATAAAGCAACTGTGAACAGATCTGAAGGGAGAAATAAGTAACAATGCAATTGTAGTAGGGGACATCAGTATCCCACTTTCAACAATAAATCCAGAGAGAAAATTCAATAAGAAAACATTGAACTTGAACTACATTTTAGACCAAATGACCTAAAAGACATATAGAGCACATTCCATCAAACAACAGCAGAACATACATTCTTCTCAAGTGTGCATGGAACATTCTCCAGGATAAAGCATATGTTAGGCCATAAAATAAGTCTTAACAAATTTAAGAAGATTAAAATCATATCAAGTATCTGCTCTGACCACAATGGTATGAAACGAGAGGTCAATAACTGGAGAAATTTCAGAAAATTCACAAATACATGTAAATTAAACAATATGCTCCAGAACAGCAAATGGGCCAAAGTAGAAATGTAAAGGGAAAATTTAAAATATCTTTATGAAATAAAGATATAAGCATAAGACGAGAAACTATAAAAATTCTAGGAGAAACCTAGGAAAAAGTCTCTGGACAAATTTTTGGTGTAGGCAAAGAATTTATGACTAACTCTTCAAAAGCAAATGGAACAAAACCTAAAATAAACAAATTGAACTTAATGTAACTACAAAGCAAAAAACCAACCAATGGAGTAAATAGACAACCTACAGCATGAGAAAAAATATTTGCAAACGATTCCTCTGACAAACGGCTAATATCCAGTATCTACAAGAAACTAAAAAACCTGAACAAGAAGAAAAAAAGAACCTGTTAAAAGGCAGGCAAGGGACATTAACATAAATTTTTCAAAAGAGGAATACAAACGGCCAAGAAAGATGAAAAAATTCTCAACATTCCTAATCATTAAAGAAATGCAAATCAAACCCACAATGAGATACCATCTTTCACCGGAATAGCTATTACTAAAAAGTCAAAAACCAGTAGATGTTAGGAAGGATGTGGAGAAAGAGGAACGCTTATACACTGTGGGTAGGAACGTAAATCAGTACAACTTTTATGGAAAAAAAAAATGGGGACTTCTCAAATAACTAAAAATAGAACTACCATTTGATCCAGCAGTTCCATTATTGATTATCTATGCAAATGGAAAGAAAGAATTATATCAAAAAGATACCTTGCACTTACATGCTTATCACAGCACTATTCACAGTACCAAAGATTCTACCTAAGTGTCCATCAACCCAGTATTGAATAAAGAAAATGTGATATATACATATACACACCATGGAATATTACTCAGCCCTAATAAAGAATGAAATCATGTCTTTTGCAGCAACATGAATAGAATTGGAAACCATTACCCTAAGCAAAATAACTCAGAAACAGAACGTCAGACACTACCTGTTCTCACTTATACATGTATGTCCATATATACCCATTGTTTAGCTCCCATTTATAAGTGAGAACATATAGTATTTGGAATAATATAAATTATTGAGTGGAATAAGAGATAATGGAGACCTCAAAAGGAGGGCAGGGCTGAAAAATGATCCACTGGGTACGATGTTCACTACTTGAGTTATGGGTACATTAAAAGCCCAGACATGACCACTATGCAATATATGCATGTATGAAATTTGCACTTGTACTTCCTAAATATATAAAAAGAAAAAAAAGAAACTTCTAATGGACAGTGCTGGACTATGACATTCAAACACAGTCTTAAACCAATAGATATGATCCCAAGAAGCATTTAACTAATGCCATGATGTGTGAAAGATAGAGGAGAATTTGTAAAAAGTGACGTTATTTAACAATTGTAAAACATGCGTAGAAATAATAACGATGTACTTATATTAGTATGAAAAAGTTATTACATCGGTATATTCCATTTGTGTTGCCCAGTTCACTTTCTATTTTAATTTGTATAGTACAATATCAAGTAAAGAAAGTTACAGAGGCTAGCACAAAGGACTACATGCAAAAATGCTATCCAAAATTGTATTAAGCAATATAAATGTTTTAAAATACATTTCACCATGGATATTTAAGGTAATAGCATGATGCCATAGGACACATATAGATAACAAAAAGATTACTATGATGACACAAATTAATCCATCATCTCACACAGTTACAATGTTTTTGGGCAAGAGCTGCTAAAATCTACTCATTTAGGATGGCTCCCATGTACAGTACAATTTTAATATCTATTGTCCTCATGTTGTATATTGGATCTCTAGACTTGTTCATCCCCTATATTTGCTGCTTTGTGTCCTCTAACCTACATCCCCCAATTTCCTATGTCACTTCCCCCAGTGTTTTAGTCTGTATCTCTGTACTATATAAATGTTTTAACAGATAGATAAAATCTTTAGATAAACAAAACTGAAACAACAGACCAAAATTGTAACATGCAGTATAAGCAGTTATAAGAGAGAAACGTATAGAGAATGCCCACATTTTAAAAACAGCATGATCTCAAATAAAGAGCCTGATATTACCCTAAGAAACTGAAAAAAAAAAAAAAAGACACACTACACCCAAATTTAGTAGAAGAAAGGAAATTACAAAGATCAGACCAGAAATAAATAAAATAGAGAATGGAAAAACAATATAAAAGATAAGTAAAACAAAAAGTTGTGTTTTTTGACCAAATAACAAAATCAACAAAGCTTTAGCTAAACTAAGAAGAGATAGAAATAAATCAGAAAGAAGAAAGGTTACAACTGATATTACAGAAATGCAAGGAATCAAAAGAAACTACTATGAACAATTTTCCACCAACAAACTGGAAAACCTAGATTGCAACAAAAACAAAAATGACAGCTGGGAACTGATCATTAAAGAGCTTCTGCACAGCAAAATAAAACCATCAACAGATTAAACAGACAACCTACAGAATAGGAGAAAATATTTGCAAACTATGCATTTAACAAAGGTCTAATGTCTGGAATCTATAAGGAACTTAAATCAGGAAGCAAAAAGCAAATAACCCCATTAAAAATGGGCAAACGACGTGAACAGAGACTCCTTAAAAGAAAGCATACATGCGGCCCACAAGCATCTGAAACAATGTTCATCGTCACTTATCATTAGAGAAATGCAAATCAAAACCACAATGAGATACCATCTCATACCAGTCAGAATGGCTATTATTAAAAAGTCAAAAAACAAGAGATGCCAGAGGTTGCAGAGAAAAGGGAACACATACACTGCTGGTGGGAATGACATTAGTTCAGCCACTGTGGGAAGCAGTTTGGAGATTTCCAAAAGAACTTAAAACAGAATTTGACCCAGCAATCCCATTACTGGGTATAAGCTCAAAAGAAAATAAATAATTCCACCAAAAAGACACACGCACACTATGTTCACTGTAGCACTATTTACAATAGCAAAGATGTGGAATCTACACAAAAGAATACAATGGGACCATTACTCCACAACATATGCAAAAAATAAACTTAAAATTGATCAGAGACCTAAATGTAGAAAATGAAATTGTAAACTTCTAGATGAAAACATAGAAAAAATCGACATTCATCTGGGCAATGATTTTTCAGATATGACCCTAAAAGCAGAGACAACAAAAGCAAAAATAGGCAAGTAGAATAACGTCAAACTAACAAATTTCTACAGAACAAAGGACACAATCAATAATAACAAAGACACAACCCACGGAATGGGATAAAATATTTGCAAGCCATATGTCTGATAAGGTATTAAGCTCCAAAATATATAGGAACTCAAACAACTTGTCAAGAAAACAGCCGATGAAAAAATAGGCACAGAACCTGAATAGGTATTTCTCAAAAGAAGATATACAAATGGCTAACGAGTATATAAAACTATGCTCACTAATAATTAGGGAAATTCAAATTACAGCCACAAAGAGATATCACCACATGCTTATTAGAATGACTATTATCAAAAAGACAAGAGAGATAACAAGTGTTGGTGAAGATGTGGAGAGAGGAAAGCCCTGTACACTGCTGGTGAGAATGGGAAAACAGTCATTACGGAAAACAACACAGAGCTTCCACAAAAAATTAAACATAGGATTGTCATATGATCTAGAAATCCTGTTACTGGGTATACATTCACAGGAGATGAAATTGGTATC
The DNA here is from genome assembly GCF_002776525.5 of Piliocolobus tephrosceles. NCBI lineage: Eukaryota > Metazoa > Chordata > Mammalia > Primates > Cercopithecidae > Piliocolobus > Piliocolobus tephrosceles. The sequence continues at coordinate 74,183,199 of NC_045447.1, forward strand.
ATTGAAGCATTATTCAAACTAGCCAAGATATGCTTTCCATTGTACATATATTCCACATTTTCTTCATTCATCCATCAATGGACACTAACCTAAGTCCATTGATGGATGAATGAATAAAGAAAATGTGGTCTATATATGCAATGGAATGCTATTCAGCCTTAAACAAGAAGGAAATGCTGTCATTTGCAACAACATGGATGAACTTGGAGGACATTATGCTTAGTGAAATAAGCCAGGCACTGAAAGGCATGTACTGTATGATCTCACTTACATGAGGAATCTTAAAACATTGAACTTGTACAAGTAGAGAGTAGAAGGGTGGTTGCCAGGGTGAGGGTAGGGGTGGGGCTGGGAATAGGAAGATGTTGGTCAAAGGACACAGTTTTACTTAGGATGAGTAAATTCTACAGATCTATTGTACAGCATGGTAACTATAGTGAATAATAATTGTACACTCAAAAAGTGCTAAGAAAATAGACTTTAAATATTCTCACAACAAAAATAATATGCATTTGATGTGGATACATCAATTAGCTTCTTTAAATCATTTCTCATTGTATGTATAGATCAAGCACCATGATGTATACCATAAATATATATAATTTTTGTCAATTACACCTTAATAATGCTGGAAAAATTAAAGGAGAAAGACAGTGAGAAAAGCAAATAGCAACGTAGAAGAGAACAAAGCAAACAAGAAACTTGTTTTCTCCTTTTCTTGTGTTTTCTCCTTGCTTCTTCATGAGTACTTGCTGGATTTGCTCATTCCTATAGGCAGTGAGTTGGCTCCTCATCTATGACGTATTTCCCCTCTCAAAACCTAATCTGTTACAGGATGCTGACATTTATCCCTCAAAGTTCTTTCCATGGAGAAATAGCCCTTGGTAGAGGCTGGAATGATTAGCAAGGAGAAAGTGAGAAAAGAAAGAGAATGCAGAAGCAGGAGGAAAATAAATTTAGCTCATGACTTTCATTTTTACTTTAAATAGGGCAAAATAATATCATTATTCCATAGTATTTTTCACCACACATTTGATTAATGTGAGTTCCATCTTCATTTTTGCATCTAATCTTTCATTCATGTTAGTGTTTACTATGACATGTATGTTCTCTATCCTGACTAGATCATTAGGAAGAACCATCTTCCTTACAGATATTTTAAAAATTGCTTATAATTGTATAAAGTAAGGTAATAGATATCGAATGACTTACATAGGTCCTGGTACATAACACTCAAAGATGTTTATGGAAGCAGATTCTGAATCTTTTAATGTCAGCCACCACTACAATCTCAGCTCCTTCATTTTAAGTTTAGAAAACACAATTCTGGTGGCATAAATGACTTGTTAGCTTGTTTTCCTGCTGAATGGATTACCAGCCTGATGTCTACACTTATAGAAGGGAATGCCTTTAGGTCCTCATGCACTTTAACAACTATAACATTTGCAGAGGCTCCTGAATCAGTCTTCTATCTTTCTGGTTTACTGTCATTTAAGATTTGAATTCCTTTCCTGTGTAAAATTTCATGGCTGGACTCAGCAATACTTCTCTCTGGCCTACAATTCGTCACTCTGTTGGGCTGTGTTGAATTCCAATGTTGGGAAACTGCTGTGCATTTCAGCAAGATAATTCTTTTTACTAAGTCTCAGCTACCTTTAGGTATAGAGGGGGACACTCATAAATAGAAATATTTAGTTTGCATCAGCGTTTAATGGAAACTTCACTATATTTCCTACTTGAGCCCCTCCCTATGACTCATGAAATAAATAGTATAGCATCAGCTTCTTATTTTTGTCTCTGCTAATCTTTCTCATTCTAATCAAGCACTGCTGTCAAAACTGTGGGCTCACAGTGATAAGTGCTCAAGAAGGAAATAGTCAAGCTCATCCTGCTTACATGATCCTTTGCTGCAGGGCATAAGCATTTGCCTGTTTTAGGATTTTTTGCATTCTTCCTAAGCAGAGAATTTTTTTTTTATTCTTCTGCTTCTATGTACTCATCTCATATAGTTGAACCTGCTTAAAAGTCTAATCAGGTGCATTTAATTTTTATAGAAGGATCTGCATTTATAACATTGGAGATAATATAGCTAAATATTTCTATATCTATCTATCTATCTATCTATCTATCTATCTATCTATCATCTATCTATCTAATCTATCTTCTGTCATTATCTACTTTAAAAATCAGCGAGATCCTGCAAACATATTTTTTATTTCAATTTGTTTTTAGAATGTTGGTCATGAAATTTTTTACGTCTTTGTTTTTTCTTTTTCTTTTCTTTCTTTTTTTTTTTTTTTTGAGACGGAGTCTCACTCTGTCGCCGGGGCTGGAGTGCAGTGGCCGGATCTCAGCTCACCGCAAGCTCCGCCTCCGGGTTTAGGCCATTCTCCTGCCTCAGCCTCCCGAGTAGCTGGGACTACAGGTGCCCGCCACCTCGCCCTGCTAGCTTTTTGTATTTTTTTAAGTAGAGACGGGGTTTCATCGTGTTAACCAGGATGGTCTCGATCTCCTGACCTCGTGATCCGCCCGTCTCGGCCTCCCAAAGTGCTGGGATTACAGGCTTGAGCCACCGCGCCTGGCCACGTCTTTGTTTTTTCAAGTTCCATTGAATGATTCATAAATTCCCCAATTTATAATGGAGAAAGCCACTTTTGAATCATCAGCTATATATGGAACAATATATTGATCCTTTCCGTTGTATTTAGAAAAAAAAAAGTAAACATAAAGACACAAAATGTGGAGATGTCCACACTTAGTCTTTCCAGTTAATATATCTTTCTCATTTTGTATATTAAAGGAGGCCATGTGGTTCATTGCTGGGTAGCATAGTTTAAGAAAATTACACACAGAGTGAAATATCTTATGTGGAGAACAGATGTTGAGAGGCACTCCAAGACATGTTCCTGAAAAATCTGGAATAACATATCTTTACAAAGGAAAGAAACACCCTCAAGTGTTAATGCATGACAGTCATTATTAAATATTCCAATGTTCCCAGGTGGCAGATTTTTTCTTTTATGCCCCAAATGTAACATGAATACCACAAGAGATAATGTCTTATATGGCATATTTAGTTTTAAGTATTTGGGAATCTGACAGCACCCTAATAAATCATATCCTCTTTCTCACTTCAGTTCTGAAGCTTTGGGGAAGAATAACAAAAGAGTGGAAGGTAAAGATCAAAGCATATCCTTTCTAATGATGGAGTTAGACTGGAAGTACACTGGTAGTAGGAAAGCCACCCTCAGGACTGGACAGACTTCCCATTCCAGGCAGCTTTCTCCTCCCAGAAGCAGCACTCCCACAGGAAGGAGGGATGCATATCCTCACGTGTCACCAGCTCTCGCTTCTAAGAGAAGAAATTAAGGGCTGAGCCCAATCATGCCCCTTTATGCATCCAAGTGTATCTATCAGAGAAGCCATCTGCCTCCTCATATATGAGTGAGTATATGGGGCAGTAAGAGTCCAGGTATGTATTTAGGAAAGCTACACAGAAATCAGAAGTGAAAAAGAAATCCTTCTCTAATGATAAGGAAATAATTTGTATTGATTAGTACTCCCCAAGGTTCCATGTACTGCTTTTCAAATGCATTAAAGATTTTCATCCATTCAATCAATAATAGTTTAGCGTGTACCAGTTCTCAGGCTCTGTGCTAAAGTCTGGGGATACAATGGGAACAAAAATGCATGCAAAAATAGGTACAGTTTTGTACTTAATGGAGCTTAAAGTGAGAGAATATTCCAGCTCAGAGAATGAGATGGTGAAAATGTGGTACTCTTTGCTTTGGCTGTACTGTGAAATGATCCAGGCAATTACAAAAAGAAATTAATTATGGGTCCCACCCAATTCTGACTCTGATTTAGTTGTTCTGGTATTCAGTCTGGGCATGAAGAGAGGAAATAAGTCCCCAGGTAATTCTAATGTGCAATCAAGTTTGAAAACTACTTGGCTAAATGAGTTCAAGGATAGGATAGTGGATGAAATAGATGCCTCTGCACGTCTTGATCATGTTGATATTCCCAATGCTGGCACATATTATCGGTACTCAAAACTGCATAATGAATGCAGTTCAAAGATTCTCAACCCTTTCTTATATCCTTAACGTCCTTTTTATTCTCTTTCCTGTTTGACACCTAGACAAGAACTAATCTAACTGAAATATTTTCTTCCTCATTCATCAGTTTTTTACTTCATCACCCTTTAGAGATTCACTTTCTGGGAATGTTCCAAACTTTTCTGCTTTGCGGTTATCAGGACTTGATGATCTAGAAGGGTTCCAAATTAATTTCATGAGAAAGACTGTGAATCAGTCTAACCACTATGGAATAGTATAAGGTAGAAGTCCTTTTAACCTGCTTAAGCTGATGATTCTGTTATTCATTTATTCAGTTGGATTATATTTGTTTGCTGTGCTGCTGCTTACTTGTCAGTTTATAATTATTCCAAAATTCCATCTTCTAGAAGCATGTTAAGAAACATAGAAATATATATAAAATCATTCATGGCTAGCTTTTTGTGTCTTACCTATATTGAAATCAGTATATCGAATAATGCACTGATGTCTACACTTACAGAAGGGAATGCCTTTAGGTCCTCATGTACTTTAACAACTATAACATTTGCAGAGACTCCTGAATCAGTCTTCTATCTTTCTGGTTTACTGTCATTTAATATTTGAATTCCTTTCCTGTGTAAAATTTCATGGCTGTACTCAGCAATGCTTCTCTCTGGCCTACAATTCACTTTCTGGGAATGTTCCAAACTTCTCTGCTTTGTGGGTGTCAGGACTTGATGATCTAGAAGGGTTCCAAATTAATTTCATGAGAAAGACTCATGAACCCTCACTATGAAAGGTGGAAATAACATTCAACAAGTAAACAGAAAAATTGGGAAGATAATTTCAAATAAGGGAATGTATTGCAAAAACAATAAAATAAGCTGATGCAATACGAAGCAACTGGGGATATCTCATTGATAGATCACTTTGGATAGAGTGATCAGCAAGGGTCTGTCTAATGAGAAAACATTTGAGCTGAGACCTAAACTATGATAAGAAGAAAGTATTTGGGAACTGGTATTCCAGATAGAACAGCAAAGTGCTGGGTGCGATCGAGAAATGTGCAGAAGGCAAATGGCCTCAGTTTGGTGAATGACAGGGCCAGAGTACCAAACAAACTTGTTCGCCTTGGGAATCATAGGGTGGACCATTGAACTGGAAACATCTACAGGGACACTTGCATTTCTGACAATAAGAAAGACTCAAAACCCTGAATAAAAATAGAATACATACTTTTAAATTTATAACGAAGTTCACAAGAACAAAAGGAAACTTCCAGAGACCAGAAGTTAGCAGGAAACTGGAAATTAGAAATATAAACCAAAGAGAAGCTTCTGTCTGCCTGTATGGGGAGAAAGGGAGCTGAGGTTGGGGAGGGTGAGTAATTATGGGGTTTATGTTTTCAGGGCCTCATCTACTCTAGGAGATAAGGTAGGCTTTCAGCCCACATATGGTGGGAATTCTAAGTGATAACTCATTGAAAAGCCAGAACCCATGAAGGGTTACATCTCAGTAAAAAGGTGGACTAGTAAAAAATCTGCCCAATGGGAAAGAAAGACAACTAGGATCCCATCTTGTCCTGGGTAATGGAAGTTAAATAAAGGCTCTGGAAATTTGTGATCACATGTCTGTCTCCAAGGAGGCCTGTGGAAGAAGTTTTTATTACAGTATGATCTGGGAAAGTGCAAACAGAAAATTAAAGTATTATAGATTAGTTATCTCTGATGGGGAGGAAGGATAATAGGATGAGGGAAAGGCACCCAGAAGCCTTCAAACGTGTCATTAATGTTTTATTTATTAAGTAGAGTGATACTTAGGAGTTGGTCATATTACTCTTTAGATGTCTTTCTGAATTTCAAATATTTAAAAAATGTTAATTAAGTCGATATAAAAATATTGACATAAATGTAATTTCTTGGGTATTTAGTTGATACAAAATAGATATACATATTTTTAGGGTACATGTGATATTTTGATACAGTTATATATCTAAAAGTCAAATCAGGGTAATTGGGGTATCTATCACCTTAAATAATTATCTTTTCTTTATGCTAGGAGCATTCAAATTATTCTCTTCTAACTATTTTGAAATGTACACTAAGTTATTGTCAACTATTGCTATACCACTAATCTATCGAACACTAGGTCTTATTTCTTTTGTCTGTTTGTACCTATTAATCAAACTCTATGATAAACTTTAAAGAAGAAAATAATCAATTGCTTAGCATTTGTTCATTATGTGAAATCTTCAACTTTCAAGATAATTCTATAGATTTATGACCAAGTATAATTTGCTCCTAATTATCAATGTATAAATACTCATGTAATGGACTATTTAGCCAAGTCAAGACAACCTTTGATTCCTCACAACTTAACAGCATGTGGTTTATATCGCATCTCCTCTACCCTAATCTTAGTTGCCATCAATATCATCATCATCATGCCTAAATTCTTGACTTTTGTATTAGACCATGAACTTCCTGAGGTGAGAATCCATATCACATTGACTTCTGTGCTCCCCACCGTGCCAAGCATAGGGCTTTGCATACAGTAGTCATCAGCATCATTAGTCAGCCTTAATAGTCCCTAAATTGTACTGAGGATTAAGAGTATAAGAATGAGAAGTGATCCAGCTTCAAAAAGCTGAAAATAAAATTGCATAGGGAGAGCACACATGTGGGGGTGGAAGAATGCTATCTCAACAGCTGACATGAAATTCCGATTGGGAAGAAACCATCTTTTGGGGAAAGAATCTTGATACTTTGGGATGCAAGGGGAGACTATGGTGGCATAAATATCTAGCAGCCAAATGACAAAAGAAATGACTTAGGTACTCTGCATGAGAAAATAAGACAAAGTTTGTTCTGTTTTTTGAAGAGAATGGGAGAAAGAGTGACAGGAGACCAAAGATACCCGACAAATTAGGTAAGGCTGAGGCATGATATAACCAATACAAAGACCCTGGAGGTGAGAGAAGTGATGGAACAAGGATCATCCATACTCAACTTGAAGTTGTTTGTGTGGCTGTGAAGTGGGAGCCCTCTACGCTATCCTCAATTCTTCAGCAATGGCTGCTGCCTTGTGAATGCTTCCCATGAGGGAGGGGGGCTCTGGGAACTGAGAAGGGGTGAGTTTTATATCTAGGTGTATCCAAAACAGGTATATTACTCTTGGGCAATAAGATGATCTACAATCTGAAACATTTCAAAAGGGGTATAAGCCCACAGTCAGAGGTGACCATATTAAATGTAAGCCCTTAGAGGACTTTGAGGAACTTTCTGGGAGGGCTTTGAATTTTCACTAGGCGTTTAAATGGAGTTTTAAATTAATGCTATTTAGATCTAAAACTACCAAGAGATCCTTGCTAACATCTGGGATACATTTGCAAATGGCAGATAGCAATGTAAGTAGAAAATATTAAAACCCAAATGAGTGGTAAGTAGTGTTAAATAAATGTTGACGGGGGAAATATCAAAGTCCGTGAGAGTCGGATAGACTTGTAGACAATATGGGACTTGAAGCTAGATCTCTAAGAAAGAATAAGATGGGAGTGGAGGAGGATGCAGTGAGTACAGTATGTGAAGCAATATTCTTGCTACAAGAATAGTAAGGCTACTTAGCATTTATATGGAAATTTTCCATCATTAGTTAGTTAATTCACACAACTCCCCCATGAGGAAAGTATTTTTAGTTCTTCTTTGATTCCAGACGAGGAACCAAAGGCATAGTGAGGTTAAGTAACTTGCTCAAAGGCAAACATCAAGTCAATAAACAGCAAAAGTGTGGTGGGAATACAGAGTTTCTAAATTCCTACTTTGCTCAGTTCATAAATGCCACTTGGTCTTTGCAGAAAGATGGTCAAGTTGCCCCTCAGATCGTTCTTATAGTAATTGGGACATTTTTTTCTGCTAACAAGGCCTGCTTGGGGAGGTCTTCTGTTTCAGGAGTTGATGCTTTTTGCATGCTCTGAAATAATAAACCTGAAATAACATCCACCATTAACAGGGCATTTGGGGTTTACTGAGTTGGGAAGCAGGGGTTGCTAGTGTGCTCCACCTGCCCTGGGTCTGAATCCATCATGTATTATGAATGGGGTTTTCAATGTTTCACTTTGTAAGTGAGTGGCAGCTGCTGGGAGTAAGAAATGGCTGACTGACAGTCGGGGATGGGGAAGGGGAAAGAATAGAGTTTACTTCTTATCTACCACCTTGGACAGAGTCTATGTCCCTGTGGCTTGAGGGATGGGCACCAGATACTGATGGAAGAATTCTTGAGAACTTGCAAAATGTTGGCACAAATATTATTGCGTCAAGGTCCCACAGGACAATGTGTTTTAGAAAAAGGAGGAAGTCCTTCTCTCTGTTCTGAAAAGATTGAAAGTATTAGGAATAGTTGGATACTGTGACCTTGGCAGAAATCTTTGCTTGTTTATCATAGCACCAGCAGCAGAGACTGTAATAAGGCTTCTCTAAACTACTTTGAAGACAGCAGTATCAAGGAGAGAGAGCGAGAGCAATGGAGAAGAAACTGGTGAGGAGTCTTTAGTAACTCTGGATAAAGGACTAGCTTGAGAGGTGCCTCTTTAAGGATTTCAGAAATATTTGGCAGGCATTTGAAGGCTGTGTAAGTTGATTGCTCAGAGTCACAGCATAAATGTAACCATTACCTAAACTTATGGGAAAAAGCTAGTGACAGCAGGGGCCATTTGGAGTTTACTACACAATAGTTCTTCTTCCTCTTGGCTCTACATCTTGCCTTTTCACTATCCCAACAAATTGTAATTTTTTTTCAATGTTAAAAATAAACAGCAACTCCATATGACTGATAACTGATGGTGATGTTTCACAATTATATCTGAGAAGGTTGGGAAAAAATCCAATGAGACTTTCTTGGCTAGAAATCTTAATACAATGTGGTTCAGTAAGAGAAGAACATGGCTTTGGCTCAAAAGGCCTGGGTTCAAATCTCAAATTGTTACTTGGTGCTACGAACTTGGAAAAGTCGTTTCACTCAATTAGCTTTAATTTCCTCAACTATTAAGTGGAACAATGATGTTACTCCCTTGTCATACATGTTCTGAGGACCAAATGGGATGGAGTATCCAAAACTCCTTTACAAAGTGCGATTTATAATCTATAATTACAACCTCATAATGATTACTTGCCATTATGCAGGTTCCATGGATTACCTCAATTCAGAACTCTGGAAGGTAGGTACAATCCTGCTGGATTTGTCTCTATCAGGATCCTGTCAATAAACAAAGAGTACACTCAAATAGAGGTAATCTGGAGAGGATTTAATAAAGAAGCTATTCACAAAATTGTGGGCATGGTGTAGGGAAAACACAAGTGACAGTGCAGTACCCTGGGGCTGCTAATGCAAGGTGTAGTGGTGACTGAGGTAGCACCCCAGGCCTGAAAGCAGGAGGAAAGGAAGCAGTTATTGGAACCTGGAGAAAGGTACATGGTGAAACGACCTGCAGTTCTTTGACCCCAGGTTGATGGGCATAGCCAGCCTTGGCAATACTGCAAAGAGGAAATAAGGGCAGTCAATACCGTGGCATCATGTTTTCCCTCTTCAATCTTCTGCCAGCTCTTCAGAAGCCAGGGGGCAAATGAGGCCACTGACATAGCCTATTTAGTAGCTAACCATATATCCAGGTTTTCCTGGAACAGTACCAATTTATACCATTTTTTCTGGCATAAATACTAGCAGTCTCCTTCTTTTACACCTAAGCATCCCATTTTGAACAATGAGTTAAGTGGCCATTCTATCTGTAATTGTTTGCCTTTTGGAGTTGATAAGAGGATGACAAGGCTGGTTAATGAATCTGCAGGGGGAAATAGAAGAAATCCTACACATAATTTTATGGAAGAAGAAATCGAGACTTTGAGATTAAGCTACCTGCCCAAGGTCAAACAGCTAATGAGAGGCAGAGTGGTTCTGAATACAGTATACAAGTGGTTTCATTAACGGAAGCTGAGCTCTGAACAACTGCTGCTGAAGATGCTTGACATGGAGAGAATGTTTACTTAGAGGAGGATAAGAAGGTTTGTTTTTGGGACTCAGTGGTTCATAGCAGTCAGTATTACAGGAAGAACTTTGGTGGTATTGCTGAATCTAGCATAGCTAGAGACCATATTTTGTTCTTATTATATTACATTCAGCTGACATGAGGCTAACTCCTTATGAGGAAAATATGAGCCAAATCTTCAGTTCCCACGTTAGGAGAATTTCCTGGATGGACCCATTAAAGGAGTGTATCAAATCTACTCACTTCCACAGACCTCTTAGATGTACTAATTCAACACTTGTACAAACAGAAAACTTTCAGTTCACCCTATGATTTTGTTCCATTTTAGTCAACTCTCCATGGTCCTTTGGTGGAGTGAATCTTTCTAATGACTTAGACTTACAGCCATAAGTGGAAACGAAGGCAATAAAGAAAGCCCAAGGATGTTTTATGGCTTTGGCTATTTTAAAATGTAGTCCCCTGGAGATGAAAATCTTGAGTTACCTTGAAAGATAATCTGCAAGCTTCCCACAACCTTTTAGGAGGCTCTGCTTCCCCTCACCCTGCCTTCTAGAGACGGGGCCCAGGCTGTGCATGTCAACCACAGCTCATGGTAAGAAGTTGTGGGCTATTTGAGAACTTGTTTATTTAAACTGAATAAAGCAATTCTGAGCCTACATAAAATTATTTTGGAAGCAACTCATCATTATTGCCAGACAGAATTAACTGAGCACTCAATATTCTTTGCTAAATATTCTTACTAAAACTCATTTGGTTATGTATGAAAGGGACACAGACCAAAAAGATATTAAGGAAGATGTAGATGGAACTAAAGATAATATATATCTACCTATCCAGAGAGGCAGACAGAGAGGAGAAAAGAAAGAGGGATTATCCCTGAGTCATATATGTATGTATGAATATATTAGCGAATTTATTTTAGGGATGAGTAGTAGAATCCATTTTTACAACTGAGAAGGAACTAGAGGCTTCTTATCTGGACACCAAGGCCATATTTCTAACTCTCTAAAGATGTTCTCTGGTCACATCAGTCTCAACAGAACTGAAAACAAACTCATCCTCTTTTAATCAGATTTTTCTCAACCTCAATAGTTCAGAATTGGGGGGGATTTATGTCCATGAGTCATCCAGCTAGGCTTGAGCTCTTCAGTTCTCCAGAATTTCACTTCTTTGTTAATGTAGGCCTTGCAATCTCCTCCAGGATGCAGTGGGCTCAGAGTGTGTTTGATTTTTGCTGGGCAAAGAGGGACAGCAATGTTCTGCAATTTGATGTGTGGAATTCAAAGTTATCCCAGAGGTGGGTCCCAGGTATTAAAGTAAGATTGAAAGCCAAGCACACAGTTCAAAAGACTGCCTAATGAACTGGTATTTGAGGGAACGGCCAAGTTTGGGACGATGAGGTCAATATAGAAAATTCACAACTGGATTGAGTGAGTTCAAACTGGGTCACAGGCAGCATGTAGCTGAGGCACTATCTGTTGGCTCACTATATGCAATTCATATACTTTTACCTAAAGGTCCAAAAACCTTGTCAAAAAAATTAAATAACCTTAGTCCAACAATGTCTGAGAAGAAAAATAAGAGTGTTTTCCCCCATATAGGCTAACACTTTTAGTTTGCTTTGATACTATTCTTACTCATTTCTCTTTCGTCAATTATTCCCACATCTCTTCTCTAGCTTCAATTTCTTTTTTCCAGTAATTTTTTTTCCTACTCATATAAAGTTGCCCCTAGTTCTTCTTGCCAATTCTGTGGCCCCTGCAAGCTACAATGGCTGCTTTCTCCTTTTCAATGCTAAACTCTTTGAAAGAGTAGTTTGTAATCTCTTCCTATTCTTTTGTCCCCTGGTATAATCTGACCTTCATCTCCACAAGTTTACTTAAAATTACACTCCACTAAAGTCACCACAGGCTTCCTGGATGACAAATCCAGTGATATTTATCAGTCATAACCCTGACTTGTCAGTATATATGACCAACAAACTCCTTTATCCAGAAAACTTCTCAACATCTGCCTTTAATAATACCACTACGCATGGTTCTCTTGATAATTCTTCATCTAACTTCAATGGTTTTTCCCCTTTTTTGCCTACTAAATGATTTTATTCCCTCAGTCAGGGTCCAATCCTTAGCCCACATCTTCTGTATTCTAACTCTGGAGTAATTTCATTAAACGCCAGACATTAACACCCCTCGGAACAAAACTCATTCTACATCTACCATCTTGAGTTTCCCTCTGGGTTCCAAGCAAGTGTTTTATTTGACTTTTTGACATTTCCGTAATGATGACCTATGAGTACCTCAAACTCACTATGTCTACAACAGAATTCGTTATCATTCTTCCCAAATCTGCTTTAGTTCCATATTCCTGATTTTAGTTATTGATGTTACCACTCACTTACTACACAAACAAAATTTTGGTTTTCTGGATAGCACCTTCTTGCTTTTTAATTTTATGTCCAATTAATAGGTTTTAAACATGCTACCTCTGTAAGGGTTCTTAAATTATTTCCTCCATTGTGACTATTTCCACTGTTCCCAGTCAACCTTACTTCAAACTGACCTCCTCATTACGAATCATTCTTATAATTCCTTCCCACAATCCATCTTGGATCCATGATCAGGGCTATCTTTATCATGAAGAGATTTAAATGATTATTTTTTCTACACAATGTTTTATGACATCCCCATAAAGGGAGTCCGGATAGTTTAAATTGATATTTAGACCTTCCATAATTTTGTGCCTTCCACATTCCTTATCTTATTGATGCCTCCTTCATCCTTCCCCTTGAACCAATCTTATGTCCTAAATTCCAATTGTGTCTCTACTTCTGAACAATGCTATGCCATAATGTTTCCAGTTTTTTCCAATATTCATTTTTTGTAGTTTTAGTTAGCCTTCATGAAACTCTGCCTAATTACCTTAGGCAAAATAAATACCTATCCTCTCTGCATAGCTTTAATACGTTTATGAGAAGCATGCATGGACTTGCCTTTCTCTGTGCAGTACTAACTCCCCATTCTAGACTTCAAACTCATAAAACAGACGACTGCCTTGCTCATCTTAAGGTTTCCTGCAGTGTTTGTCATAGTGCTTTATACATAGATATATTCAATAAATGTTTATTCTATTGAATTAAAATCTTACCATTGGTTCTTTAAAATATGTATTAGATTTTCCATATTTTCATTTGAGTAATGCTACCTCTAAAGGAGGACCCGGTCACAGTCCATCTTTTTTATTATCTTCATTGACTTTTCCTTTCAAGCTACCTTGCATAAATCAATACTTTGTTATTTTCCACTCCTAATCCCAAAATGACCTTGATTGGCTTTTGTGCCAAATCAAGAAGACTCCTCTTTCCGCACCTCTAGGTCAACTGAGACTCCTATTCTCTCTTTCCAGCTCAAACTTACTTTCTATTACTCCATAAACTGCATTTTTCATACCAGTATCATCCCCCCCTAAATTTTATATGTGCCATCCTTTTCTCACCATTCTGCCTTTGCTCATGCTGTATCTTCTACCTGCAATATCCAACTTTCAAATCATGCAACATCTAACTCAAATGCCTTGTTCTCTGTGAGGCAATTCCTCATTACTACTCTGTGCATGATAATTGTATTGAAAATCAATATCTCAGGTATAAACAGTACATTGTTTTATTATTGCTATAGTTTGGTTAGATTTCTCTCTCCAATAAGATTATAGGCATTGTAAGTCCAGGTAGGTATAGTTCTCTATGCCTATCAACATTTTTAAGCACATTGCAGGTCACATAATGCTCACAAATTGATCAAGAATAGCTAGGAATGGGGGTTCCATTTCCTAATAAAATGAGTCCATATAACTCATCCAATATTTCAGGTCACTCACAGTGACTTTTAGAAGGGCTACCATACTGTGGACTGGGATGCCTAGGCCAAGGTTCACGTGGACACAATGTAGGAGCAGAAAAGCATCCAGCAGAGTCTGCCTAATTCAACAGCATGGTTTATTGTGCCAACTTCATCTGCTGAGCTCATCATTCCTAATTATAATCAACTGATTCTATTAGCTTCTTAAACCTATTCAAGAGAGTGTATTATACTGAGCAGCCATCATTGAGTGATAGAGTTATGCTCTTTCTACATAAGGCTCCATTCTAGCCAGCCAAGCAGAAAGAACATTTTGCACTAATGTTCTCATAGAAGTGTACAGTTTTCACTGTTTAAAACTTTGTTTCTTTGGTCAATTATTTTGGTCTGTAAAAACCCAAAACAGTTTTGACATTTATCTGAGAATTTTGAAGAGGGTTGGACAGAATAACACAAAAAGAGAACATTTTATTTTATGCTGTTAGGGAAGAATCAACCTTGATTCCGCAAAGCTTATTAGCTGGAGGTAATAGAGAAGGAAAGGTATCGAAATGCTGTAATTGTTGCCTTTATGCTGTTATATAGAACACTGTGCCTCAGGGCTATTTAAAAGTATTTCCCCAATCCAGAGAGACACTGTTATTCTCCACTCCCCATAGCTCTGAAGCAGGTTAACATAAAACTTAATATAATTATTAGGATGAGATTAAGCTGTAGAAATAAGATGGGCAAATACATTTGATTTATCTACACCTTGACAAATGACACTGGTGACAGACTTACTTGCCAGAAATGAACCCCTACTCTGCAAACTAGAAGAAAATTTTAAAGGATAATTTTCAAGAGAAGGTAAAATCATGATTTTTACACAGATACAAAATGAACATATGTAAATTATTCTACTTAACTTTTTAATTAGTGAACTCATCAGATATTACCACCAGTTCAAAGGGAAATCCAAAGACCAGATTATTTATAGATCAGGAATTTTGAATGTAATGTTGTACAAATGAGGGTAAAACTAGCTTTTTCTCAATGGGGAAGATAAGTCAGTTCAACCTCCACTGAAGAGAATTTGCTTTTCTCCTGTCAAGAATGATTTTGCCTTGCTTTCGGGTATGGACAGCCTACAGAGTTGTAACATGGCTAGTCCAGAATCAGAGTCACATAGCCCCAAAGGGTATAGTCTAGATAATGCAGTTTTCCAAGGAAGCACCGATGTTTTCCTGCAAAATATGTTTAGGGCAATATATGAAATGTAATGTGCCTTTTCTGAATTGAGAAGTGGGGATTGAAGAAACTCAGAAAAAAGAAGGTATTAAAAATGATCCTAAGTTAGATGTACACGTAAATGTCCAGATCCTTGGTCTCAAGTTTACCCCGAAGCCCTGCATACCATGCCTAAAGGAAACTTCTTAGTGGATTGGGGTGACTTAAAATGCTATCTCACTACTCAATTCCTTTTCTATTTCCTTCTTTTGGTTATTGTTATCCTTACATTCTTCCAACTTGAAAAGAAAAGAGAGACTGCACTCATTAGTAATTAGTTAAAATTACTAATTAGCAGCTGACTTTGAAAAGGAAGAAGTGGGTGGGAAGAGGTGAGAGGCTGGGTCCAGCAGCTTAGCCACTCTTAACTGTGTAGAACAGGCTTGATTCTGCTCATAGAATTAATAGCTTCTCTACCTAGTCTAGGTCTTAATTTTAGACACACACAGAATCCACTAACAGGATTTTCAATATGTGTTCCAGTATGCCCTAAAGAAAGGGAAGTACCAACCTAATAGGTAGAAAAATCCCTAAAATTGTGAGCTTTTGGAGAACATAATCTCTCTTCATACAGTACATAAACCCATCACAACACTTACTGCCTGATGCAAGGACTTCACAAATGTCTCTTTGTCAGTAAGCAGGTCATTCATGTTGATAGTGCATCAATAAAAACAAGCAGTGGATTCACAGACGTTTCTACTTGTCAGTTCTTTATTGCTGATAAACAGCTCGCTCAGGCCTAAAAACTACCTACTGTCCCTTCTCTCTCCCACTCAGCCCCCACAAAACAAGGTTAGGCTAAGTTGTGTTGCTTACCTTAGCTGCAAAGCTTACTACATCACAAAACTAGAAATAGCTTTAAATGGGCTTTCAGGCATTGATTTCCCCAGTTCCTCACCATATTCCTTCAAAACGGCGATTGTTTCTGGCTGTCTCTCTCTTCAGGTCCCTTCATTCTTTCCAAGGCTTCCTCTCTCAGAAATGGGTTCTTTTCCTCCTATCATATGATTCCTTCCTATTCCCCTCAAAGGCCTTTATTTTGTACCTTGTATGCCCCTGTGGCCCACTTAATAACAAGAAACAGTAAACTATGATCTGTAAGTCAAATGTAGCCCATTGCCCATTTTTGTATGACCTACAAGCTAATGATTGGGGAAAAAGTCAAAACAAGAGGAAATATTTTATGACACATAAAAATATATTAAATGCCAACTTCTGTGCTCATAAATAAAGTTTTATCAGAATATAGCTATGTTCATTTGTTTATGTATTGTTGATAGATATTCTCACACGACAAGAACTGGGTGAAGTAGCTGCCACAGAAACCATCCTAAAAGCTTGTAAAGCCTAAAACACTTATCTTGTCTTTTATAGGGAAGGTTTGCTGATCCTTGGATTAGAATCTTGTCTCTGCCACTTTGTCATTCCAGTGACTTTAGGCAAGTTACTTACTGCCCACTGGAGCTGACTCAGGGCAGTGAAGAAGCAAGATGGAGTCAGAGTAACAGACTCGAAATCATCTGGAGGAAAAACATTTTCAACCATCAGAGAAATCAGCATCCTGGGAAAAATTTAACAGGAGAGAAATAGGATTCTATTACAAAAAAAGAAATTTTGGTTAAAAGGCACTGGTAGGGTGAAATGAACTTGGGGTTGGAGTCAGGCCTGGGTTGAATCTATATACTGCCCTCAGTTTCCTCATTTGTAAAAGGGAAGTAATAATAATGGAACTCCCTCATTATTTTCTTCTCAGGATAAAAGAGTGAAAAGGCAGAGTGTCTGACATGTAGTAAACACCATATGAACATTAACTATAATCATTATTAGTATTTCTATAATTGCTGCTACTCCTGTAATTGTTCTGATCTCCATTTATGGAGTGCCTTCAATGTGTCAGGTACTGTGCTAACAGTTTTACATGGGATTTTTGTCCTTTCCATTTTTAAAAATGAGGAAGCAAAGGCCTGGAGAGATTAAGTAACTTGTCTAAGTCACTTAGCAAGTCAATGCATTCAACCCAGTCCGACTCCAACCCCAAGTTCATTTCACCATACCAGTGCCTTTTAACCAAATTTTCTTTTTTTGTAATAGAATCCTTATTTCTGTCCTATTAAATTTTGCCCAGGATGCTGATTTCTCTGATGATTGAAAATATTTTTCCTCCGGATGATTTGGAGTCTGCCACTCTGACTCCATCTTGCTTCTTCACTGGCCTGAGTCAGCTCCAGGGAATTGTGAATCTCCTTGAACTCAATGTGGCAATGACTGCTCAGGTTCCTATGCTGTGCCCCCTTCAGTAGCACAGAAATTTTAGATCTTCTTGCAAGATCATTACTTGAGGGTAATGAGGAATGAGGGTGAGAGGTCATGCCAATATCCTATCTGCAGATTGCTTAAACTCAGCAGCTACAAAGATATCATAAGGTGAAGGCACAGACTCTGCAGCCAGAGTGCCTGTTTTTAAATCACAGCTTTATCACTTTCTTACTTTGTGATGTTGGACAAATGATTTAACTTGTATGTGCCTTGATTAGTCTACCTCTAACATTAGTGCATCCTAAAGAAAGAATATAAATGAAGGCTCACATACTCGATGTCCACTTAAAGGTCATAAATCTAGCTAGCACCCTGTTATATTGTATATCATCCTAGAAAAACAAAGTACATATCTAGCATTATCAGACTACCCGGTACCACATGATGGTACCAGGACAGCTGTAGAGTGGTACACATTCCTTTCCTCCCCTACACACTCTCTTTACAACAAAGGGCTTCAAATGCACTTGATTATACCATCCTGACCCATGAGTACCTGGGGGTCTGTGACTCCCACAAGCAGCCAACCTGCAGCCAACCCGTGGCCATGCCTCTGACTCCAGCTAGGGATGTCTCCCTAACCCCATTGATTCTTTGCCCATGATGAAGGGCATAACTGGAAAAGGTTCAGAACAGGGCCCACTAAAGCACTTGGCTCAGACCAGGAGCCTCTCTTGCGCTCGTCTAAGAGTGATACCCTTCATCAGTATATTGAAGATAATAATGGAATATCCACTGAAATAAGAATAAGTTAATACGTTTAAAGTGCTTAGAACAATGCCTAGAAACTGCCAAGAACTATACACACACACACACACACACACACACACACACACGCATACATACACACACACACACTTGTTTGATATTTTCATTAATTTAACCCTACTGTAAGTGAACCAGAAATCTATGCTTTTGCAAATAACTCATGAAGGCTGTGACTGGTCTGAGATAGATCTAGGAGAAAATATAAATTTGAAAAGAAATGACATAAGATGGAACGAGCTTATATAGCCAGTGCAGATGTTTGGCCAAGTCTTCTTCAAAACTATTTTTAAAAAATGGGAGATTCTCTATGAACAAGTACCCAGTACTATAGACCAGGTCATATGTGCCATGGCAGTCTGGAGCTTAAACTCAGTGTAGGTTAATGATGGATTATCAATTTAGCTGCAAATCATACCTCACCAATGAAGTAATTAAAAAATCTGGCATAACTTTGAGATTCTCTATTGCTATTCCTAATAAAGAGAGAACATCTCTTGATCATTTTCTGTATTACCAGTCCTCTTAGAGCATATCTAAAAGCAAAGTGCTAACCTTTTAAAATTGTATGCAGAAAAAGTTGCCTGAAAGACACACACCATGAATAACAAAAAGTGATGCTAATAACCAATATAAAGTCTTTATTGAGTTAAGTAATAGTGGCAACGTTAACTGCCACTTATCAAGTGCTTTATATACTTACAAAATGGTATTATTATTTCCATTTCACAGGTGAGGAAACTGTGGCTCATAAAGGTTAAATGAGTCTTCCGAGGCCATGTAGTTTATGAGTAGCAGGGTTGAGATTTGAATCCAGAGCTATCTTGTGCTTAAGCTGAGATAGTTCTGTTTTTGACTCCAAAACACGGTCTCTTAATGCACAATGCACTTCAAGAGAGCATACTGTTGTATGTACACCATGCTGCCAAATGACTGTCATCCAATGCAATGATCTTTGCGTTGTGGTGAACTTCAATTCAGTTTTATGTGCTTCTCCATGTGTGGTTGTTTCCCTTTGGTTCAATGCCCAGATTGTCAAAATCTTCACTAATGTATCCATCGTGGTCCCTTGATTAAGTTGTTCTACTAAATTTTTATACAAGTTTTACTTTCACAAATATGAAAGATACCCATTAACAAACATTTTTAAAAAGCCCCAGTAGAAACCACACTTTTGACTCTATACATTCTGTAAGGTTTCTTTGCCATTGTCCTGGCAGGCAAAGTTGGTTATGTTATTGAAGTTCTGGAAGGAACAGCCAGATTCATCCCCTGGACTTGACACACTTCACACCGACCCTTTCTCCTCTGCAAAGCTGTGTCCTCTCTCATTCCATATTTGCAGTGTCCCTGCCACCTGGCTGCTCACAGAAAAGGAACAGATTCTAGAACATCACTTCCCAAGGTGAAGTATATCCATTTCAGTCTCTAAATGAGGAAACTGCTGGTGCAGAAAATCACTAAACAAAAAGCATCTCCTTCAAATGTCCTCATGAAAGGACTCATTTCCTGGCAGTGGAAAGAGGAAGCAAGCAACCATTACACAGGGCCCAACATGAGGAAAATCTGCTCATTGCAAATTTCTGTGCCAATCTCCAAGATCTGTTAGCCATTGAGTGGTATGCTGTATCAGCAAGGAGTCACTGGAAGTAGGAAAAAGATTCCAGAATTTATATCATAGTCTCTGAGGTCATACCTAGAAAAGTCCTTGCTGTCAGCAACCATAACTTCTGAGCTTCAAAAATGAATGCATAACCAAGGCCAAAGTTACCTCAACTCCTTGACAAGCACATCCCAGTCTACCCTGGCATGATGTTCCAGATGTGATTTTTTTTTTTTTTAAATAAAGGGCTCTGTTTTCCAGAAGGAAGCTACGTTATAATGGGAAGGTTATTATAACTAGATGTAATATTTGCTATCAGTTTCTAACTTTTGCCTCTTACTATTTTCATAAACCCAACAAAATTTTGTGATTCTGTTCCCCCATTAACATAAGGCAATAAAAATATATTCTTTTTGGTGTTCTTGTGAAAATCAAATAGGATAGAGCATATGAAGCCTCTTTGTAAAACAGCTTATAACCCTATCCAAGTCTTTGTTGACATAGTCTAGTTACTTCTGTTTTATAAGTTTTCTCCATTTTAAATTGGCCTTTCAGTTTAGAAAGGAAGTAATTACAAAGAGTTTTGGAGAGTCAAGAAGTTTGGGTCCCAAATGTAATTTCTTTTCTCCCATTCTTTAGCAGGGTTTCGTCATAAAATGGCTGTCACCAATCCTCTCTTAAACGACAGAGATTCCCATGTATGTTCCGTGTTAAGTGACAATCAGATATTGCTAGGGCATGTTAAAGAAAAAGGAGAAGCTCCTTCCACATCTGCCTTCTGTGATTAAAATTATACCTTGCCTTGACTCTTCAGTATTGTCAAGTAGTTTAGCTGTTATCCATCCACTGTTTACTCTGGGTACTTTTTAGGACTACTGGCAGCATGATTACCGACTGACAGGCAAGTATGAATATTGAGGCTGGTGAAAGACTGGCATTCTTAAACATGGTAAACATGAAGATTTTTCATCCAGAAGATGCTGATTTCACTTCTGGCAGTGCTGATGGATGGGCCATGTCAAAACCAAGTACGAATCTACAGTTCTGTGAAAAGACAGATTCCTCAGAAAGGAAAACTCGATACTGAAACTTACTTAAACAGTCTTCTACCCAACTCTGCTTTCTCTTTTTTTTCTCTTCCTTTGGATTTTCCTCTAGAGTTTGCACTTTTTTTCTGTTCCTCTCCTTTCTTGTCTCACATTCCGTAGCAGAAGATACAACATATAATCAACACATAATGTCCTAACTGTCTTATAAAGTGTCTCCTGAGAAAGCTATATCATGCAAATGTAAAACAAAAAGTATGGCTTGTATTCTTATATTAGATAAAACAGTCTTTAAGCCAACAACTGTAAAAATGGACAAAGAGGGGTATTACATAATGATAAAGGGTTCAATTCAATGAGAAGACTTAACTATCACACCCAACATTGGAGCACCCAGATTCATAAAACAATGACTTCTAGGCCTATTAAAAGACTTAGATAGTCACACAAGTATATGGAGGGATTTCACCACCACACTGACAGTGTTAGATGATTGAGGCAGAAAACTAACAAGTCCTGGACTTAAACTTGACACTTGACCAATTTGACCTGAAAGACATCTACTGAACACTCCACCCATCAACCACAGAATATATACATTCTTCCCCTCTGCACATGGAACATAATCCAAGATCAACCACATGCTTGGTCACAAAGGAAGTCCCAGTGAATTCAAAAACAACTGAAATCATACCAACCATACTCTCAGACCACAATGGAGTGAAAATGGAAGTCAATACCAACAAGTTTCCCCCAACCCACACAATTACATGGATATTAAACAACTTTCTCTTGAATGACTTTTGGGTAAATAAGGCAGAAACAAAAAAAATTCTTTGAAAGAAATAAAAACTGAGACACAACATACCAAAATCTGTGGGATGCAGCAAAAACAGTGTTAAGAGGAAAGTTTGTAGTGCTAAATGACTACCTCAAAAGGTTAGAAAGATCTCAAATGAACGATCTAATATTACAACTAGAGGAGTTAGAGAAACAAGAATAAACTAACAGAAGAAAAGAAATAAACAAAATCAGAGCAGAACTGAATGGATGTGAGACCCCAAAGTCCATACAAAGAATCAACGAAACCAACAGCTGGTTCTTTGGAATGACAAATGAAAGCACTAGACGAGCTAGATTAACAAAGAGAAAAAAAGAGAGATCTAAATAAGCACAGTCAGAAACTATAAAGATGACATTACAATCCATCCCACAGAAAAATAAAAGATCCTTGGAGACTATTATGAACACCTTTATGCAAAAAAACTAGTAAATCTAGAGGAAATGGATGAATTCCTGGAAACACACAGCCTCCCAAGATTGAATCAGGAAGAAATTGAAATCCTCAACAAACTGATATCAAGTTCCAGAATTGAATCAGTAATAAAAAACCTACCAACCAAAAACAGCCTCAGACCAGATGGATTCATAAATTCCACCAGACATACAAAGAACAGCTGGTACTAATTTACTGAAATTTTTCCAAAAAAGGAAGGAGGAGAGACTCCTCCCTAACTCACTCTATAAAGCCAGCATCACCTTGGTAACAAAACCTGACAGACACAACAACAAAAAAGAAAACTACAGGCCAATATCTCTTATGAACATAAACCCCCAAATCCTCAACAAAATCCTAGCAAACTAAATCCAGTAGCAAATCAAAAAGTTAACTCACTGTAATCAAGTAGGCTTAATCCATGGGATGCATAGTTGGCTCAACATATGTAAATCAATAAATATGATTCACCACGTAAACATAACTAAAAACAAAAACCATATGATCATCTCAATAGTTGCAGAAAAAGCCTTCCATAAAATCCAACATCACCTCACAATAAAAACCCTCAAAAAACTAGGTATCAAAGGACTATATCTCAAAATAATAAAATCCATCTATGACAAACCCACAGCCAATATCGTAAAAAATAGGCAAAAGCCAGAAGCATTCCCCTTGAGAAATGGAAAAATATAAGCATGCCTACTCACCACTCCTCTTTAGCATAGTATTGGAAGTCTTAACCAGAGCAATAAGTCAAGAGAAATAAATAAAAGGCATCTATACAAGAAAAGGAGCCAAACCATCTCTAAAATAAAAGGCATCCATAATAGAAAAGAAGTCATACTATCTCTCTTCAGGGATGATGATGTGATCCTATACTTAGAAAACCCTAACTCCATCGAAAGGCTTCTGGAACTGATACACTACTTCAGTAAAGTTTCAGGATACAAAATCGATGTGCAAAAATCAATAGCATTTCTATACACCAATAATGTTCAAGCTGGTAGCCAAATCAAGAAAACAATCTTATTTACAATATTCACAAGAAAAGAAATGGTAGGAATAAATCTAACCAAGGAGATAAAAGATTTGTAGAAGGAAAAGTATAAAACGCTGCTGAAAAAAGGCTGGGTGTGGTGGCTCACACCTGTAATCCCAGCACATTGGGAGGCCTAGGTGGGCAGATCACGAGGTCAGGAGATCGAGACCATCCTGGCTAACATGGTGAAATCCAGTTTCTACTAAAAATACAAAAAAAAAAAATTAGTCTGGTGTGGTGGCGGGCGCCTGTAGTCCCAGGTGCTCAAGAGGCTGAGGCAGGAGAATGGCATGAATCTGGGGAGCTAAGTTTGCAGTGAGCCAAGATCAGGCCGCTGCACTCCAACCTGGGTGACAGTGTGAGACTCTGTCTCAAAAAATAAAAAATAAAAATAAAAATAGAAAAACTGCTGAAAAAATCATAGATGGCACAAATGGAAAGTCATTCTATGCTCATGGATTAGAAGAGTCAATATTGTTAAAATGGCCATATTGCCTAAAGCAATCAACAGATTCAATGCTACTCCATCAAACTACCAGTGTTACTTTTCATAGAATTAGAGAAAAAGCTGTTCAAAAATTCATATGAAACAAACAAACAAAATAGCTCAAATAGCCAAAGCAATTCTAAACCAGAAGAAAGTCAGAGGCATCATATTACCTTGCTTGAAACTATGCTATAATGCTACAGTAACCAAAACAGCATGGTACTGGTACAAAACCAGACATAGACCAATGGAACAGAATAGAGAATTCAGAAATATAGCTACACACCTACAGCCATCTGATCTTTTACAAAGTTGGCAAGTAACAAGCAATGGGAAAAGGACTTCTTATTTAATAAATGGTATTGAGATAGCTGGCTAGCTACATGAAGAAGAATGAAACTGAACCCCAACTTCCAAAAAATTAACTCGAAATGGATTAAAGATGTAAATGTAAGACCTCAAACTATATGAATCCTGAGGGAAAATATAGGAAATACCACTCTAAACAACGGCCCTGAGAAATAATTTTTCACTAAGTCCTCAAAAGCAATTGCAACAAAACCAAAAATTGACCAGTGGGACATAAATAAGCTAAAGAGCTTCTGCACATCAAAAGAAACTTCCAAAAAAGTAAACAGCCTATAGAATGTAGGAAATGTTTACATTATTTGACAAAGATCTAATATCCAGAATATATAAGGAACTTAAATAATTTAACAAGCAAAAACCAAATACTTCCATTAAAATGTGAGCAAAGATGTTTGTTTCAGATGTTTTCACAGTAGCCAAAATTTTGGATGCAAGCTAAGTGTCCAGCAACACATGAATGAATAAAGAAAATGTGGTACTTGTACATAAAGGAGAACTATTCAGCCATAAAATGAATGAGATCCTGTCATTTGCAACAACATGGATGGAACTAGAGGTCATTACGCTAAGGAAATGAGCCAGGCAAGAAAGACAAATATCACATGTTCTCACTTACTTGTGGGAACTCAAAATCAAAACAATTGAACTCACAGAGATAGACAGCAGAAAGATGGTTACCAGAGACTTGAAGGGTATTAGGGGTATGGTGGCAGTTGGGTCGGAGGAAGAAGAGGGGAGTGGGGATGGTTAATGAGTACAAAAAAATAGAAAGAATGAATAAGACCTAGTATTTGATAGCACAACAGGGTGACTATACTCAATGATAATTCAATTGTACATTAAAAAATAATTTAAAGAGTATAACTGGATTATTTGTAACACAAAGGATGAATGCTTGAGGGGATGCATACCCCATTTTTCAAGATGTGATTATTGTGCACTGAAAGCCTGTATCAAAACATGTTATGTATTCCATAATTATATACACCTGCTATGTACCCACAAAAATTAAAAAAAAAAAAAAAGAAAAATAAAAAGTGGGCAAGGGACTTGAACAGACATTTCCCAAAAGATGACAGACAAGTGGTCAACAAACATAGGAAAAAATGCTCCACATCACTAGTCATCAGGGAAACACAA
>NC_045447.1:74208476-74259290 GCF_002776525.5 Piliocolobus tephrosceles
AACATAGGAAAAAATGCTCCACATCACTAGTCATCAGGGAAACACAAATCCATTTTATACAAGGTAGAATGGCTATTATGAAAAAATCAACCAACAATAGATGCTGGCGAGGCTGTGGAGAAAAGGGAACGCTTACACACTATTGGTGCGAATGTAAATTAGTTCAGCCACTGTGGAAAGCAGTTTGGAGATTTCTCATAGATGTTGAAACAAAACCACCATTTGACCCAGCAATCTCATTACTGGGTGTATTTCCAAAATAAAATAAACCATTCTACCAAAAAGACACATGTATGCTATTGATCATTGCAGTGCTATTGATTGGTTTGGCTATTTCCCCACCCTAATCTCATCTTGAATTGTGGTTATCATAATCCCTAAGTGTTGCAGGAGGGACCCAGTGGGAGATAATGGAATCATGGGGCGTTACCTTTATGCTGTTCCCATAATAGTGAGTTCTCATGAGATCTGATGGTTTTATAAGGGGCTTTCCGCCTCTACACTCTGTACTTCTCCTTGCTGCCGTCATGTGATGAAGGATGTGCCTGCTTCCCCTTCTGCTATGATTGTAAGTTTCCTGATGCCTCCTCAGCCATGCTGAACTGTGAATCAATTAAACCTCTTTCCTTTATAAATTACCCAGTGTCAAGTATGTCTTTATTAGCAGGATAAGAGTGGACTAATACAGCTACTCAAAATGGCAAAGATGCAGAATCAAACAAGATGACCATTAATGGTGGATTGCATACAGAAAATGTAGTATGTATATACCATAGAATACTATGCAGCCATAAAAAGAACGAAATCATGTTATTTGCAGCCATGTGGATGCAGCTGGAGGCCATTATCTTAAGTGCATTAACACAGAAACAGAAAACCAAATGCCACATGTTCTCATGTATAAGTGGGAGCTAAACATTGGCTGCTCAAGTACATAAAGATGTCAATGATAGACACTGGTGACTTCTATGTGGGGAGGAAGGAAGCAGGGAAAGTGCTGAAAAATAAACTCTTGGCTACTATGCTCATTATCTGGGTGATGGAATCATTCATACCCCAAACTTCAGCATCATGCAATATGCCCAGGTAACAAACCTGCACATGTACCCTTAAATCTAAAAAGTTGAAATTATAAAAACAAAATAAAGTGTCTCCTGAGGACTTGTGTCATGCAAGTCACTGATGTAGTTTGTGTGACACCGAAACTACATGATACAGGTATAAGAGTTACCATTCTCTGACATGGAGTGGGCAATGCACAATCATCATGCACGTATACACACACCACAGTGGGACACGATTAAGAAGTATTAAAAGTTAATTATATTGAGGGTGTAACTAGAATCTTGTGTCTGCCAAACAAACAGGAAATAGATGATGAAATCTAATTAGCTTTCAGTTCAACAAAAGCAATGGAGCTACACAAGCAAGGGCAAGGATGAATGACTTTGAAGAGAAAAAGAAAATAGCTTGAATTCAGAAAACCTCTTTGGTATTTATTTGTTTGTTTGTTTTCAAATTTGCAGATTTTGCAAACACTAAGCACATTTTATGCCAGGAACTTTCTCTCCTACTTAACTTCGTTGACATTTGTATATAATAAGCTGGCTCATCAAGTTTCTTTGCTAAATATTTTATAAAAATATAGAGGTAGAAAGGGCCTTAGACCTCATTGAATCTAATCCCCTTGTTTTACAGATGAATAAACTGAGGTCTAGAGACACAGACTGGCTTGTAGAAGCTCACATAGTGCATGGTAGAAATGAGCCTAGAAAGCATGTCTATGGAGCTCAAATTTGAGATTCTTCTCACTGTACTAAGGCTGCTAGGTAAATCTTATATAAAGAAGCCAAACATTTTGGTCGGAAACAGTGTTACATATTTTCCAAAGAATGAAGAGAACATGAGCCTCTCAGCAGAAAATGGCTGAAACTTAGTGTTTCTAAATTCGTGTGAAGCCCTGCAACATGGCAAACACCTCCTTCTGTTCCAGAAGACATGTGCTATTATCAAAAGGATAAATGGGTGGCCATTTAATTAAAACATCACTAGAAGAAAAAACTTAGGAAAGTGTGACCACAGATGCCCTTGTTTTGCACAGCCAGTATTCTCCATAAATCTCATGGAGAAAACAGTCTTTCAGGAAGGGCCAGTGGAGCTAAGTGGTGACCCAAGAGCTTCCATAGTATTCACAGCTAGCAATTCGCAGTTGAGCCTTTGAATTTTAAATTCTGTGCTGTGACAATGACATAAAGCAAGATTGTTTGTTTTCTTCTTTCTTAAAAGCCTAATAAAGACATTGTACAGGATTCATTATCGAATCTTGGCTGGAGTCTTTCATCTGAGCTCTGATATCCTGAGTTTAAACATCATCAGATGCGCACCCCAGCTGGTAAGTTGACCTGAATGGTAATCACAGAGCTGGCAACATTGGCAAAAAGGCAAAAGCTAAACATGCGCGTGTGCATGCACGCACACACAGACACTGCATAATGTGTGTACGTGTGTGTATATATGCAAGCCCACTCCATTCTCTTTAATAATAAGAATCTTTTACTCTTTGAAGAGCCACATAAATCTGAACTACTACTGTGGCCCTGTTAACAGGCAACTCTGTGACAAGGGCCTACTCGAAAGAGAGGAAAGTCAATAAAAGTAAAGTGTAAGTGTACTGCTAATGACAGGTTCTTGCAGGCACTTTCCCCCAAATTATACCATTCCTATTCAAATACCATCTCAAGAGTCTCAGACAGTGTCAAGTGCAATCATTGTTATTGCAGTTGCCAAGGTAATCAATTGAAATCATAATGAAGGGAACAGAAGGAAATCAATAGAGTCTGAAATTACAAATAAAGAGAAGCTATCGTTTAAGAGCATTTGGCTGAAATCTTCCATATTAATGGAGTCAGAAATGGCTGTGTCATTCAGAAGCAGTGTGGTGCATAATTCAGCTGAGTGCATTAGAATACCTAAAAACGATTGCAACAATTAGGGCTGCCTACCAAGAATCTGTCCACCTTAGAAGGCACATTGCTGAGTCGTTTGTTACAGTTTCAGTGTGTTTTTATATCTTTAAAATTTCAATCATCTCCCAGAGTACCCTTAGGTAGGAGGCAGGATTAGCTTGTTCAAAGACATCCAGAGTAGATTGTTAGTCTGGTTTGATTCTGAGATTGGGAGGTAAGAGACGCTAATCATGCATTTTATGTTAGAAGTATCTTCTTTTCCAAAAATTCTACAGATTTATGTAGAGTGATATAGCTAGTAAGGAACGCAAGGGATGAGTGTAAAAACAAATTCTAGGAAAACTGATTATTGCCCAGTCTTTAACTACATGCCTGAAAAGTTCACAGGGCTCTATTAGAGTGGCATAAAATCCTTTCAATTTCAATGTTATTTGTAAAGATAAAATGAAAATTTCAAACATATATAATATTCATGATCAGCTAATCTCCCTAAGGAGAGATCCTGAACCAAATGGCCATAAAGATTGAAAAGCTATCTAGTTCTTTTACTAGAAAATAGTCCATAAAAAGGATAAGGAATTATGAAAAAAATAGACATTGTTATATTGGCTTATCATTGGAATCTGAAAATGGCACATTTATAGATTTCAGCAGAGATATGCTTATTATGTTATTTAATATTCTATGACAGGCTTTCCATATTACACTCCACTGCTTTGCAGGCCTCGACTTACAGGCTATTTGTTTGAGAAATCCTGAACTTTTCCTCTTAATCTACAGATGGCAGGAATACCTAAAAATTCTCATGTGTTTGGCATTGATGCTATGAGAACACTACATATATGTAACTTATGCATATTTAACTATATCCATTCAGTCGAAAATAGAAATATAGAGGAGTACAACAATTAACTTAGGATGAGTTTTGCTTGCAATTCCACTCAATGACGCTTTGCCCAAGAATGGGCATGAGATGTGAGGTTAAGAGGTATTTCTCCCATGGCAGTCTTAATTTCCCATATGCCTCTCAGAATGTGAACATTGTCATTCTAGTGTTGAAAGATATTTATTTACCTACTTAAAAATATTTATTTACTTTTGTACAACATGACCTCTGCATGTTAACTGACTCCTTGATCTGGCGCTCAACCAAAGATTTATCAATCAACACAAATACTGAAGGCTCAACCTTAAGTCATATGGAACTAACTGAGATAAATTGTGCTTTTCTCCACCATGGCATCTTCTTATCATGCTTTTGAAGGTAATTTTAACTACATGCAGTGTTGGCTAGTTTTAGAACTCAAACCTCATCAGATATATAAATTATTCATGTATGAATTTCCTGCTAGGCCTTAGCACTTATTCAATTCATGGCAATGTAAATACATTTTACAGAGCCTACAGATAATCAGTATTGGCATCTCCTGGGAGCCTGCTAGAAATAGAGAATATTGGGACCTACCTTAAATCTGCTACATCAGAATCTGCATTTTAACAAAATACCCAGCTAAATTCACATTGACACTTGAGATGCACCATGCAAGAGGCTTAATGAGAGGAAAATGTATGGTGTAATAGATCTTCTTAGAGCCTTATCTAAGTATTAACTAAGAAAAGCACGTACACCTGCATGTTTGTACAGGTGTAGTAGTTGGAGCAGAGGACTATTGCAACATATATAGCATACTATAATCATGCCATTAGCTTTGCTATAATGATTATTAGTGATCATAGATTCATGATGTGCGTTCATATTTTACAATATTGAATAATCTCCCCTCCCACCTCTAGACCAGAAAAGTGCATGTGAACAAATAAATAAAAGAAAACATGATAACTGCTGAAATACAAGTGCTGGAAAAGCTCAGGAAATGGTACCTTTCATTCTGCCAGGGGGATTGAAGAAATGCTTCCTTTATCATGCAGTGATCTAATTGGCTATTGGGAAGAAGGGCATTCTTGACAATAAGAATGCAGGAGGTGTTGAAAGAGTTTGCCATTTTGGAATTGTCAAGAACTCAAAAGTGCCTGGAGATTATGGGGCATGGGTTTTACAATCTCTTTAGTTTAGAGAAGGTAGGAGAGGAAGGGATGGACAGGAAGAAATGAAGCTGGAAAGATGGATGGGGTGGAAATTGCTGGACTATAGGGTTGAGGCACCACTGTAAGGCCTGAGAATAATATACTAGGGATCTCAAGCCCAAGATTTAAACTTAATGATATGATGTGGTCAGCTTTTTAATGGCTTTATTAAAACCACTTAGATAAAATTGCACTCATATATTAAGACTCTGTTACTGAAAATCAATGGATGGTCCATCCAATATAACTGAAAATCTGATTTTCAGAATACAAAACAGATTCCAATGTTTGATGCCACTCTGTTTTTACAAAAGAACATAGAATAAGCAGTATATAATACTCTAAATCATACCTTATCTTCCCTATGTCAAGATTGGCTATTCCTTTTTTCCAAGGATATGAATATTCTTGGCTTTAAACCTCCAATTCTAAAATCTGTGGATATTCAGATCTCTCCTAATGCCCATATTACTTGGGAGATTTTGTCTTCAAATTTCTCTCTGTGTTTGGGCTCTAATCCCCTTTTTTGCTATCTAGGTAGTATACCATGTGAATCTAAACAAGAATCTCAGTTCCGCCACCAATTATTACAAAAAGAAGCTTCTCAAAGCATTATTAAATGTTTGAAGGCTCAAAAAGAAATGATAACACATACCACACAATTTTCCACTATCCCTGCATTTTCTTCTCTCCTCTCATCACTATGCTCCTTCCCAGAGTCTCCAGGAGGTGTGAACACC
Source organism: Piliocolobus tephrosceles (assembly GCF_002776525.5). Lineage (NCBI taxonomy): Eukaryota > Metazoa > Chordata > Mammalia > Primates > Cercopithecidae > Piliocolobus > Piliocolobus tephrosceles. The sequence goes on from NC_045447.1 coordinate 74,214,268, forward strand.
TTCTTCTCAATTACAGAAGGCAGATTTCTCCCTCTCAGGAGCTCACCTTCTACTCCAAGCACTTACAACAGCAGTTTTCAAAACTAAGAATTATTTTGTCCCTCAAAGAATTTGTGACATCAGCTATTAAGAAAAATTGTTTGTTATATAACATATATTGTTCAGGCATGTTACCCACACATACATGCACATACCCACGATATATACAAACATATACGTACACTATATGTAAGTATGTGGTAGGTGTGTATGCATATACATATAATATGTAGACAGAAGATGGGAAGGATATGAAAAACAATGTTATCCATGGTTATATTTGGATATCAGGTTTATGGGTAACTTTACTTTCTTACTTTTCTGTATATGTATTTGCTACATACATAAATATATAATTTAAAAATTGGTTAGGTAAAGGGAAAGTGTTCAGTAGCTAATTTTATTTGGAGAAGCAGTTGTAGAGTGAGAAAAATCTGAAATTTTAGGGTTTACGGACTCAAGAGACGGTAATGAATTTGAGGCAGTCCATGTGAACTACGGTTCTACTAGAACTACTAGAATGGTATTTACTAAAGTAACTCCAGAGTTGGTGTCTGGGAAAACAAGTAGGAAATAACTTCATAAATAAAATTTGAGCTATATTTAATGAAGCACTTTCAAATGTACTTGACCATACAATCTACCTTTTCCACGGAATACTATAGTTTAGAAGACTGGTGTTCCATGAAATACATTTTGAGAAATGCTACTTTATGGAATAGTGGAGTTAGTAAAATGTTATATCTGCTAGAACGGAGCATGCCTATGGGCTTAGGGAAAGAAGATAGAACAAAAGAAATTAAAGATGTAAGACAAAAATATACTTTATTTGACCAAGTTCCAGAAAAAGCATAAAGGAATGAACTTTAAGACCTTCATACTCAAAAGTATGGTTTCTAAACTAATGATTTCAGGATCACTGATTGGAATTTCCTTTTACCACAGTTCCCAGAAGACGTGTTTGTACTTTAACATTACTCTATGAGGGAGTGAGATCAGAGGCCTGAACACTGTGGGAAAATGTTCGAAACTGCTGCTGTGGGGAATGTGATAGGGAGTTGACAAGGGCTCTTTCAGTACCGATTCTAATCAGTATTTTCGTTGGGTTGTTATTTAAGTTTCTCTAATGAAGTTCTGAACCCAGAGGTAGAGAAACAAAATTATAGTTGTGACCCAGTTTGGGAACTGACACAGGAACATGATTGAAGAGCAAAGGAGCAGGAAGTTCTAAAGCAATAGCATTGAAGGAGCTGAGTTGGAGTTCATCAGCGAATCTAATAAAACAGAAGGGACTGATGCACTGGGGAGGGGGCAATCAGGAGACACCTTGACAGGTGTGAAGTGACAGAAATGGAAGTTGGTTTCAAGGGGTGAAGTTCTGGGATGTAGGTCACAAAGATAGAACAGTTTTGAGTAATAATTTTATTCAACTTCAGGTAGCTAAAGTAAAATGGAAATGCAAATCTCAGAAGCTAAAAGTCACAGAGCTTAGGAATTGAGAAGTTAGGGCTCTAATTTGCCCATCAACCTGGAAGCTGAAATCATGAAATATAAAGGCAGGGAATGAGGTGGAAGGAGAAAGGCTGTTGATTGGATGCTGAATCCAGCCAAATCCTGTCTAGAAGCACAACGAGACAAAAATGAACTTTTTGTTTTCTATAGCTCTCCAGAGGATGAGCTCAAGCAAAGGAAAGACCTCAGTGAAGGAGGGAGAAGATGAGGAAAACAGTGGGAACAGGACAAGGAGAGATGACAGAGAAAGTTCAAGGTGGGAAGTTTTTCTCTCATCTGTGGGGTTGTCAGGCAGAGTTCTGGGTGGAACTGAATCTCCTTCCCTCTGTGGCCCCAGACTGGGTGGTAATACGCAGTGTAACCCCAAATAAATAAGTGTTTGTGTTTTGTCTAGATTTATATGTGGCCTTAAAATGATGATCTTACAGCTAACAGTAAGATGCTAGGGGAAATGTCACTGGCTTTCAAAGATCAGCGTGTAGAAGTAGATTGCAGGCATAAAATCAGATTTCATTTTAGGAGAAGCAGCAGAGGACACTCAAGGAAAAGTTTTGGTGCAGAGAGGGGTTTGGCCACAACAAAAGAGAGATCACCAAAGGAAAACTTCATGACTATGTGAAATATTCCTTCTACTTCTATTATTGCTGCTACTGATACTACTACTAGAACATTTACTATTTGCCAGGCACCTCTAAACACCTTGTATGTGTATTATTTCTTCATCACCAGAGTAACTCTATAAGGTTGTGTATTAGTTCGTTTCCACACTGCTATAAAAATCTGCCCAAGAGTGGGTAATTTACGAAAGAAAGAAGTTTAATTGACTCACAGTTCAGCATGGCTAGGGGGGCCTCAGGAAACTTACAATCATGGTGGAAAGGGAAGCAAGGCACCTTCTTCATAAGATGGCAGAAGGAGAAGAGGTGAGCAGGGGAAATACCAAATGTTTATAAAACCATCAGATCTTGTGAGAACTCACTTAATATCACAAGAACGGCATGGGGGAAACCAACCTATAACCATCAGTTCTCACCAGGTTCCTCCTTTAACACCTGAGGAGTACAATTCAAGATGAGATTTGGGTGGAGACACAAAGTTAAACCATATCAAGTTAGTACAATTAACACAACCATATTGTGGATGAGGAAACTCTGGTGGAAAGATGTTAAATAATTTGAGGACATATAGCTAGTAGGAGGTTCAGCCAGAATTTAGATCCATGTATCTAATTCTGAAATCCATGCTTTTAACCACCTTACTATGCATATTACCTGCATGCACATGCATCATGCATTAGTCATTTTCATCATCAGCATCATTATCACCATCATTATCATCATCATTCTTAATAGCTTTTATATAGTGGTTTATAAATTATGAAGTATTACTGTCATGTGATGAGAAGCTTCTTGGTTTCAATATCCACTACCTTGCTCTCTGCACTCTTGCTGTTACCTAAGAACTAGCAACATCAGCATCACTTGGGAGCTAGTTACTGAATCAGAATCTGAATTTAACAAGCTTGCCAGGAGAGACCACATTCATGTTTTAAAAGTTCTGATCTACTCTATTCCATGTTGCAATGTATTACCAGGCAGGGCTATTTCTAGGAAAAATGGAAGTGAAAGTTTTTATTATCAGAGACTCCTTTCTTTCTCCTCTCATGATTCTATCTTCCTCTTCTGGGAACCCATATCAGTTTGAAAGTTTCTGGCAGCAAATCTCAAAAAACCTTAAGTGTAATGGGCTTCAGCTGTGAGGAAATGAGTTATCTCATGTAGTGGGAAGTCAACAACTCAGGGGTGAAGGCTTGTTGATTCAGACATCCCCTCCATGTCATCAGAAACCCAAGTTCCTCCAGTGAGCATTGGCCTCAGGCTGGTTGCCTATGCTCAGAAGGGGGTTGTAGCACTCCAGGATTGACCTTCCTTCATGGTGCCATTGAGGAGTAGAAGGGGAAACCCTCTTCTTTGTGTCTATTTTTGAGATGAAGTAAACATTTTTTAAAATGCTCCCTTTATGTCTTACTCACCAGAAGTAACCTATTAGGAAGTCCTAAACAAATTACTTGGCAGAGGCAAGGGAGTTCTTGGACCATTTTATAATTATTTCTACAGTGGACCAGATGCTGGAGAATCAATGACTGTGATTACTTTAGAATCCAAGGCATACGTGCAGCCACAGGCTGCTAGAGTACTGCTCGGGTATATCCCCTAAGTGTCCTGGATTTCTGCCCCCTTTCCTTACAGGCTCTCAGCATACTCTCAAGGCACTCTTATAAACTAATTTATATGGTATTAATGACCAGCCAAGTTTTGCCAGCATAACCTAACTAAAGAGCTAATCCAATTCCAGGTGACTGGTCGCTGTTATTTAGACAATATCCTTTAAATAGAAAAGCTGGTTTCATCAGGCAACCATAGCTAGATGAATACATACATGCATACGTACATACATGCAAACATATGCACATATAGACAGACTTCCATTGTTCTGATGAAGCACAGATTGCCAAGAACACTGCACTGAGGGACCAGGAATATGGTTGCTAAGACTGGGGAGAGATGATATGTGCAGATGTGCATGAGTCATTTCACCTGACTGAGTCTCAATTCATTAATCTGAAGTCTTGGCCTGATTCACCTTATATCATTAAGATCATAGTGATAACGCATAGAAAAAAAAGTTAGAAAGCAAAAGTAGACTGTTATTACTACTCTTCCTCGGGTTCCCCTCTTTCACTCTAGTGCAAGGAATAGTGTCTTATTCCACATGTTGAATATCTGTTTTTTGGATAAAAGACTGTGTTGTTGCCTTTCCAGTGAGAAACACTTAAATTTAACCCGACAAAGCATATTTTACAGTGACTATCATGCATAGGCAGCAAATGTCTAGTGGTCTCTCCAAAGCTCTACAAATCACCTTAGCTCATTTATGAAAATTTACCTTTACTCTGGTCACATATGAAGGAAGGTTTACATTATTTTCAATAAGATGAAACACATGAAATTCATTAAAAGTTAAAGATGTGCCCTTCATTTATCTTTTGGATATAAAATACATTTGTTTGATTAAAGAAAGCAGTGCTTACTACAAAAACAATATAGGAAAAGTACAAAGACATAAGTGTAAATTTCATATAATCCTATCTCTCAGGATTTATTAGTAACCACTAATAAAATCTTGGCATCTTCAAGACTGTTGACTTTGAATATATATTCATTTATATCCGATTCTGTACATAAACACACACATACACAGTTGTATAATTAAAACAGAATCATACCACATGTGTTGTTTATCAATGAACTTTTTTTACCAATCAATTATATTATGCATATATGTTCAAATCAGTAAATATGGGTTTACTTTATCATATATATATATATTTATTTATTTATTTTTGAGACAGAGTCTCACTCTGTTGCCCAGGCTAGAGTGCAACATCACAATCTCGGGTCGCTGCAACCTCCGCCTCCCAGGTTCAAGGGATTCTCCTGCCTCAGCCTCCCAAGTAGCTGGGACTACAGGCATGGGCCACCACACCCAGTGAATTTTTTTGTATTTTTAGTAAGGGATGGGGTTTCACCATGTTGGCCAGGATGGTCTCCATCTCCTGACCTCATGATCTGCCTGCTTCAGCCTCCCAAACTGCTGGGAATATAGGTGTGAGCCACTGCGCCCGGCCTACATTATCATTTTTTATGGTAGCCTGACAGTTCTTTTTGTATATGTAGGATGATTAATTTAACCAATTCTCTATAAACGGAATATTAGGGTTTTCTATATATAACACCTTCCCCCCAACTCCCACCAAAAGGCAATACTCATGGTCATTTTAAGAAGCATGTTTGGGAAAAGAAGATAAGCTTCAAAAATCCTTCTTCTTCCCACGTGAATGTCAATGTGTTGCTGTGGAGATCAGATGTTTGGGAGTGGAAATGATGAGAGGCATCTGACCAAATAACATCTGTGTAATGGCAATTAAGCAGCAGCCATTATCTGAAGTGCTATTGTGGCTCTGAAGAGCAGTAGAGAAACAAACACACATAATACAACCGGCCATCAGCCCATCATGCAGAGCCTGCTTATTAGAGCACTACAGAAATTAAGTCATTTCAGAAGAAAAAAAAAAACAAAACATTTTCTCCATTTTTGGCATATTCTCTTTAAACATAAAACTCATTGCAGATAATTTTCAGACATACTGCTTTACCCAACAGCATAATCATCTAGTTGTAGAGCAGGAGATTGAACGTGGTGTTTCTTTAGCCTATTCAATTCTTTTTTAACCTTAAACTTGGAATGTGAGTTGCCAGTTTCCTAGTTTGCAAGAACACGTTTGCCTGTATAATTCAAGGGCTCTGGCACTCTCAATTGTTTCCCGACCACAGCAGGTTCTTCTTTTGTCACTAAGGGCCTCAAAGAAGCCACACAAGCACCAAATCACACCATAGGTACCTGCTCTTGTAACCACCAGTATCTCAAGTGCTGATGTGCATATTGTCATTTCTTTGGCCCTCCTCTTCTATTTTCCATACTAATCAAATTCTCTGACGTCTTTTCCACTTCCCTTACCAGAGCATGCCTAGCATCCTACTCTCTTCACTCTCTTGCCTACCAAAACTTTCCCTTAAAAATAACTCTATTTGGATACGTGCCAAGATGGCCAAATAGGAACAGCTCCGGTCTGCAGCTCCCAGCAAGATCAACATAGAAGATGGGTGATTTCTGCATTTCCAGCTGAGGTACCTCATTCATCTCATTTGGACTGGCTGGACAGTGGGTACAGCCCACGGGGGATGAGCCAAAGCAGGGTGGGGTGTCGCCTCACCCAGGAAGTGCAAGGGGTCAGGGGATTTCCCTTTCCTAGCCAAGGGCAGCCGTGACAGACTGTACCTGGAAAAATGGGATACTTCTGCCCAAATACTGAGCTTTTCCCAAGGTCTTAGCAACCAGCAGACAAGGAGACTGTCTCCCGTGCCTGACATGGTGAGTCCCACACCTATGGAGTCTTGCTCACTGCTAGCACAGCATTCTGAGATCAAACTGCGAGGCTGCAGCCTGGCAGGGGGAGTGGTGTCTGCCATTCCTGAGGCTGGAGTAGGTAAACAAAGCGACCGGGAAGCTCTAACTGGGTGGGGCCCACTGCACCTCAGAAAGGCCTACTGCCTCTGTAGACTCCACCTATGTGGGCAGGGCATAGCTGAACAAAAAGCAGGAGATAGCTTCTGCAGACTTAAACATCCCTGACAGCTCTGAAGACAGCAGTGGTTCTCCCAACATGGTGCTTGTGCTCTGAGAACAGACAGACTGCCTCCTCAAGTGGATCCCTGATCCCTGCATAGCATACCTGGGAGACATCTTCCATTAGGGGCCGACAGACACCTAATATAGGCAGGTGTCCCTCTGGGTCGAAGCTTCCAGAGGAAGGATCAGGCAGCAATATTTGCTGTCCTGCAATATTTGCTATTCTGCAGACTCTGCTGGTGATAATCAGGTAAACAAGGTCTGGAGTGGACCTCCGGCAAACTCCAACAGACCTACAGCTGAGGGACCTGACTGTTAGAAGGAAAACTAACAAACAGAAAGCAATAGCACCAACATCAACAAAAGGGACATCCACATCAAAACCCCATCTGTAGATCACCAACATCAAAGACCAAAGGTAGATAAAACCACAAAGATGGGGAGAAACCAGAGCAGAAAAGCTGAAAATTCTAAAAACCAGAGCACCTCTTCTCCAGAGGACCGCAGCTCCTTGCCAGCAGTGGAACAAAGCTGGGCGGAGAATGACTATGACAAGTTGACAGAAGCAGGCTTCAGAAGGTCAGTAATAACAAACTTCTCTGAGCTAAAGGAGCATATTCTAGCCCACTGCAAGGAAGCTGAAAACCTTGAAAAAAGGTTAGACAAATGGCTAACTAGATAAAACAGTGTAGAGAAGAACTTAAGTGACCTGATGGAGCTGAAAACCATGGCATGAGAACTTCGTGATGAATGCATAAGCTTCAATAGCCAATTCAATCAACTGGAAGAAAGGGTATAAGTGTTTGAAGATCATATTAATGAAATAAAGTGAGAAGACAAGGTTAGAGTAAAAAGAGTAAAAAGAAACAAACAAAGCCTCCAAGAAATATGGGACTATGTGAAAAGACCAAATCTACATGTGATACGTGTACCTGAAAGTGATGGGGAGAATGGAACCAAGTTGGAAAACACTCCTCAGGCTATTATCCAGGAGAACTTCCCCAACCTAGCAAGGCAGGCCAACATTCAAATTCAGAAAATACAGAGAACACCACAAACATACTCCTTGAGAAAAGCAACCCCCAGACATATAATTGACAGATTAACCAAGATTGAAATGAAGGAAAAAATGTTAAGGACAACCAGAAGGAAAGGTTGGGCTACCCACAAAGGGAAGCCCATCAGATTAACAGGGGATCTCTTGGCAGAAACCCTACAAGCCAGAAGAGAGTGGGGGCCAATATTCAACATTCTTAAAGAAAAGAATTTTCAACTCAGAATTTCATATCCAGCCAAACTAAGCTTCGTAAGTGAAGGAGAAATAAAATCCTTTACAGACAAGCAAATGCTGAGAGATTTTGTCACCACCAGGCCTGCCTTACAAGAGCTCCAGAAGGAAGCAGTAAACATGGAAAGGAACAACCAGTACCAGCCACTGCAAAAACATGCCAAATTGTAAAGACCATTGATGCTAGGAAGAAACTGTATCAATTACTGGGCAAAATAATCAGGTAACCTCATAATGACAGGATCAAATTCACACATAACAATGTTAACCTTAAACATAAATAAGCTAAATGCCCGAATTAAAAGACACAGACTGGCAAACTGGATAAAGAGTCAAGACCCATCAGTGTGCTGTATTCAGAAGACCCATCTCACATGCAGAGACACACATAGGCTCAAAATAAAGGGATGGAGGAAGATCTAATAAGCAAATGGAAAGCAAATAAAAATAAAAATAAAAATAAAGCAGGGGTTGCAATCCTAGTCTCTGATAAAATAGACTTTAAACCAACAAAGATCAAAACAGACAAATTATGTACTATCATACATGATGGTAAAGGGATCAATTCATCAAGAAGAGCTAACCATCCTAAATATATATGCACCCAATACAAGAGCACTCGGATTTATAAAGCAAGTCCTCAGAGACCTACAAAGAGACTTAGACTCCCACACAATAATAATGGGAGACTTTAACACCCCACTGTCAATATTAGACAGATCAATGAGACATAAAGTTAAGAATAATATCTAGGACTTGAACTCAGCTTGGCACCAAGCAGACCTAATAGATATCTACAGAACTCTTCACCCCAAATCAACAGAATATACATTCTTCTCAGTACCACATCACACTTACCCTAAAATTGACCACATAGTTGGAAGTAAAGCACTCCTCAGCAAATGTAAAAGAACAGAAATTACAACAAACTGTCTCTCAGACCACAGTGCAATCATATTAAAACTCAGGATTAAGAAACTCATTCAAAACCACACAACTACATGGAAACTGAAAAACTTGCTCCTGAATGACTACTGGGTACATAATGAAATGAAGGCAGAAATAAAAATGTTCCTTGAAACCAATGAGAACAAAGATACAATGTACTGGAATCTCTGGGACACATTTAAAGCAATGTGTAGAGGGAAATTTATAGCATTAAATGCCCACAAGAAAAAGCAGGAAAGATCTAAAATCGACACCCTAACATCACAACTAAAAGAACTAGAGAAGCAAGAGCAAATAAATTCAAAAGCTAGCAGAAGGCAAGAAATAAATAAGATCAGAGCAGAATGAAAGAGATAGAGACACAAAAAAAATAACCTTCAAAAAAATCATTGAATCTGGGAGCTGGTTTTTTGAAAAGATCAACAAAATTGATAGACCGCTAGCAAGCCTAATAAAGAAGAAAAGAAAGAAGAATCAAATAGACACAATAATATTTGATAAAGAGGATATCACCACCAATCCCGCAGAAATACAAACTACCGTCAGAGAATACTATAAACATCTCTACGCAAATAAACTAGAAAATCTAGAAGAAATGGATAAATTTCTGGACACATACACCCTCCTTAGACTAAACCAAGAGGAAGTTGAATCTCTGAATAGACCAATAACAGGCTCCGAAATTGAGGCATAATTAACAGCCTACCAACCAAAAAAAATCCAGAACCAGATGGATTCACAGCTGTATTCTACCAGAGGTACAAAGAGGAGCCGGTACCATTCCTTCTGAAACGATTCCAATCAATAGAAAAAGCGGGAATCCTTTCTAACTCATTTTATAAGGCCACCATCATCTTGATACTAAAGCCTGGCAGACACAAAACCAAAAAAGATAATTTTAGGCCAATATCCCTGATGAACATCGATGCGAAAATCCTCAATACAATACTGGCAAATCGAATCCAGCAGCACATCAAAAAGCTTATCCACCATGATCAAATTGGCTTCATCCCTGAGATGCAAGGCTGGTTCAACATATGCAAATCAATAAACGTAATCCATCACATAAACAGAACCAATGACAAAAACCACATGATTATCTCAATAGATGCAGAAAAGGCATTCAACAAAATTCCACAGCCTTCATGCCAGTAACTCTCAATAAACGAGATATTGATGGAATATATCTCAAAATAATAAGAGCTATTTATGACAAACCCACAGCCAATATCATACTGAAGGGGCAAAAACTAGAAGCATTCCCTTTGAAAATTGGCACAAGACAAGAATGCCTTCTCTCACCACTCCTATTCAACACAGTATTGGAAGTTCTGGCCATGGCAATCAACCAAGAAAAAGAAACAAAGGGTATTCAATTAGGAAAAGAAGAAGTCAAATTGTCCCTGTTTGCAGATGACATGATTGTATATTTAGAAAACCCCATCGTCTCAGCCCAAAATCTCCTTAAGTTGATAAGCAACTTCAGCAAAGTCTCCGGATACAAAATAAATGTGCAAAAATTACAAGCATTCCTATACACCAAGAACAGACAAACAGAGAGCCAAATCATGAGTAAACTCCCATTCACAACTGCTACAAAGAGAATAAAATACCTAGGAATCCAACTTACAAGGGATGTGAAGGACCTTTCAAGGAGGATTGTAAATCACTGCTCAATGAAATAAAAGAGGACACAAACAAATGGAAGAACATTTCATGCTCATGGATAGGAAGAATCAATACTGTGAAAATGACCATATTGCCCAAGGTAATTTATAAATTCAATACTATCCCCATCAAGCTACCAATGACTTTCCTCACAGAATTGGAAAAGCTACTTTAAAGTTCATATGGAACCAAAAAGAGCCCACATTGCCAAGGCAATCCTAAGCAAAAAGAACAAAGCTGGAGGCATTACACTACCTGACTTCAAACTATACCACATGGCTACAGTAACCAAAACAGAGATACAGACCAATGGAACAGAACAGAGGCCTCAGAAATAACACTACACAGCCACAACCACCTGATCTTTGACAAACCTGACAAAAACAAGCAATGGGGAAAGGATTCCCTATTTAATAAGTGGTGCTGGGAAACCTGACTAGCCATATGTAGAAAGCTGGTACTGGATCCCTTCCTTACACCTTATACAAAAATTAATTCAAGATGGATTAAAGACTTAAATCTTAGACCTAAAACCATAGTACCCTAGAAAAAAACCTAGGCAATACTATTCAGGACATAGGCATGGGCAAGGACTTCATGACTAAAACACCAAAAGCAATGGCAACAAAAGCCAAAATAGACAAATGGGAACTAATTAAACTAAAGAGCTTCTGCATGGCAAGAGAAACTACCATTAGAGTGAATAGGCAACCTACAGACTGGGAGAAAATTTTTGTAATCTACCCATCTGACAACGGGCTAATATCCAGAATCTACAAAGAACTCCAACAAATTTACAAGAACAAAACAACTCCATCAAAAACTGGGCAAAGGGTATGAACAGACATTTCTCAAAAGAAGACATTTATGCAGCCAACAGATGCATGAAAAAATGTTCATCATCACTGGCCATCAGAGAAATGCAAATCAAAACCACAATGAGATACCATCTCATGCCAGTTAGAATGGCGATCATTAAAAAGTCAGGAAACAACAGATGCTGGAGAGGATGTAGAGAAATAGGAGCACTTTTACACTGCTGGTGGGAGTGTAAATTAGTTAAACCACTGTGGAGGACAGTGTGGCGATTCCTCAAGGATCTAGAACTAGAAATACCTTTTGATCCCATGATCCCATTACTGGGTATATACCCAAAGGATTATAAATCATGCTGCTATAAAGACACGTGAACATGTATGTTTATTGTGGCACTATTCACAATAGCAAAGACTTGGAACCAACCCAAATGTCCATCAATGACAGACTGGATTAAGAAAATGTGGCACATATACACCATGGAATACTATGCAGCCATAAGAAAGGATGAGTTCATGTCCTTTGCAGGGACTTGGATGAAGCTGGATACTATCATTCTCAGCGAACTATCACAACAACAGAAAACCAAACACTGAATGTTCTCACTCATAGGTAGGAATTGAGCAATGAGAACACTTGGACACAGGGCGGGGAACATCACACACTGGAGCCTCTTTGTGGGTGGAGGGATGTGGGAGGGATAGCATTAGGAGAAATACCGAATATAAATAACAAGTTGATGGGTGCAGCAAACCAACATTATGCACATGTATACCTATGTATCAAACTGCACGTTGTGCACATGTACCCTAGAACTTAAAGTATAACAATAAAAAAAACCCATTCATACACACTGTAATATTTACCTGTTGCAACTATAATGCTTTATTATATCCCCAAACTCAATGGTTTCCAATAAAAATTATTTATTCTTGGTCGATAGATCAACTAACATAGGTTAGGTTAGGCTGGGCTGGGCTCTGCTTTAGGCTGAAGTTTGGGTTCAGGTCTGTTTTACAATTATCTTCTCCTGTTTGGAGCAGCAGGCACCTGATATGGTTTGGATGGCTGCCCCCTCCAAATCTCACGTTAACATGTGATTCCTAAAGTTGGAGGTGGGGCATGGTGGAGGCCATTGGATCATGGAGGCGGATCCCTCATGAATGGTTTAGCGCCATCCCCTTGGTGATAAGTGAGTTCTTGCTCTTAGTTTATGTGAGACTTTCTTGTTAAAAAGAGTGTGGCACCTCCCCCACCACCTTGCTCCCACTTCTGCCACGTGACATACCTGCTTGTGCTTTGCCTTCTGCCTTGAGTAAAAATTGCCTGAGGCCTCATCAGAAACCGAGCAGATGCTTTCTGTACAGCCTGCAGACCCATGAGACAATTAAGCCTCTTTTCTTTATAAATTAAGCAGCCTCAGGTATTACTTTATAGCAACAAAATAACAAACGAAGAGCAACCAATCATGTTCTCCTCATAGTGGACAGCAGGAGCATGACAGGGCAAGAAGTCTTAGCCTAGAACTGGCCCACTGTCACTTCTTCCTCATTCCACTGGCCAAAGAAAGCAGCTCTGCCTCTAAAGGGCAGAACTGCAAGGTCACATGGCAAAGGGCACAGGTGTATAATTCTAACAGGGAGGGCATGAAGAATCGAGGAACAATGACCTAATCTGCCACACATCCTGAAGCTAACAGATGCTTGGTCCTTCTTAGGAATTTTTTTTTTTTTTTAATTTTACTTTAAGTTCTGGGATACATGTGCAGAACGTGCAGGTTTGTTACATAAGTGAATGTGTGCCATGCTGGTTTGCTGCACCTATGAACCCATCACCGAGATATTAAGCCCTGCATGTATTAGCTATTTGTCCTGATGCTCTCCCTCCCCTCGCCCCCACTAACAGGTCCCTCCCTCTGTCCATGCATTGTTCAGCTCCCACTTAGGAGTGAGAACATATGGTGTTTGGCTTTCTGTTCCTGTGTTAGTTTGCTAAGGATGATGGCTTCCAGCTTCATCCATGTCCCTGAAAAGGACATGATCTCATTCCTTTTTTATGGCTGCACTGTATTCCATGGTGTATATATGTACCACATTTTCTTTATCCAGTTTATCATTGATGGGCATTGGGTTGGTTTCATGTCTTTGCTATTGTAAACAGTGTTGCAATAAACATACATGTGCATGCATCTTTTAATAATAGAATTATTTATATTCCCATGGGTACCTACCCAATAATGGGATTGCTGAGTCAAATGGTATTTCTGGTTCTAGATCCTAAAGGAATTGCCCAATTGTCTTCCACAATGGTTGAAGAAATTTGCACTCCCACCAACAGTGTAAAAGCATTCATATGGGAATTTTTTTTTAACAAAGGAAACCAATTTTAAGCCAAATTCCAAAGTCACTCTAAATGTACACTTTCAGGCAGCAGTATTCTCAAAATGAAAACATTTGAGTCCCTGAAATGGGCCACCTATGCAATTCCTTATTTACTTGTAAAGTAGAACCAAAATGATTGTGAGTTCATAGATGAAGAGTCATCCAACTGGGAACCTGAAAGCACTCCCAGGAATAATTTTAGGTTTGAGATTATAAATGGAGAGTTAGATTTAAATCCCACTATTGCTAGCTGCATGACTTAATACTCTTAAGCCTTAGTTCACTCACCTGTAAAATGAAGAATTAGTAATAACGTTTTTTAAAGATTTGTTGAGCAGACAAAATGAAATACTCTATATAAATTGCATTGTTTTTAATAAAGTGCCTGGTACATAGTAGGCAAATCCATAACTTCCCTTTCATTTATATTTCACCTTTCAGACAAGAATTATCATGTTCCTAAATTTAAAAGGTGAAACAAACAATGTGTGTTAAATTATTGGTCCGGAAGCACACAGTGGGCTTTCCTCCACTTACCTTAGATATTTCCTGTTGATTTTAATGTCCTTTTCATTGAAAATGGCTCTAACACTGCTCTCTAACCTTTATAAATATAGCTGCTGGTAGATGGCCTTCAGGTACACCCCAGATCTTGAGGACTAAAGAGAATGGGTTAAAAATACAGTGACCCTTTATTTTATTCCTACCAATTAAGTAGCAAATCATTCCCTGCACAATGTTTTTCTGTCATTTCCTAAGTTGCTATCTATGAGCAAATACTTAAAGTTGGAAGCTACGGCAGCTCCTTCCTCAAAAGCAGTAACTCACTAAACATTATGTTCACTCTCTCCAAATCCTCACTACATTAATTCACTTTTTAATCTGGATGCAAAATTCAATAGTGCTTCCTAGTGAAATTGCCCAGTATAATGCCTAACTTGGAGTAGGAGCTCAAAGATATCCTTTTGAATCTGGAAAAAAATCTGAAATGCCTGCTTAGAATTGTAAAAGCAATAACCTACAAATGTGTGATGACTTGCAGTATAGGAATATGTATATTATCTCATTTTCAATAATGCAGATTCAATAACACCAATAGTGCACCCATTTCAATCATGCACTTTAATTTGTGCAAACAGATTCAGAGAGGTAGGCATTTCCCAGTGTCACACTACTCAAGAGTGGTAGGGTCAGGACTTGAATGCAGGTCTTCCCACTCCAAATCCAATAACCTCCTGTAATTTCAGCCACTACTTTTCAGAAGACAAGTTGCTGATTCAGTCTTGATAGATCACAAAACTACAGAATGATTCATGCTCTACTAACACCCGTTTCAGGAAGGATCAGCTGTTTTTATAAAGCACCACGCTTTTCACTTATTAGCATAGCTCATTGAGCAGCTAGGGGAGTGTGACGCCAACAGGGAGAGACAAGCTGACAGTATGCTGAATTTGACAAAAAATGTTCTAGATAATTTTGCAAGTTTGGGGATCTGGGGAATACCAAATATGATTGGTTGAGCAAGTTTCTACTCTGGTTTTAAAACACATACATTTGAAGGAACATTTAATTCTTCTATTAGTATGCATGTATTTTATGCAATGAATGAAGTTGTATAAAATAATTTTATAAGATAAATTATTGGGCTGGCATGGTGGCTCATGCTTGTAATCCCAGCACTTTGGGAGGCCGACCCAGGTTGATCACGAGGTCAAGAGATAGAGACCATCCTGGCCAACACGGTGAAGCCTCTTCTCTACTAAAAATACAAAAAATTAGCCGGGTATGGTGGCAGGTGCCTATAGTCCCAGCCACTCAGGAGGCTGAGGCAGGAGAATCGCTTGAACCTGGGAGGCAGAAGTTGCAGTGAGCTGAGATCGCACCATTGCACTACAGCCTGGGCAAAAATATCGAAACTCCATCGCAAAAAAAAAAAAAAAAAAAAAAAAAAAAGAAATATGGTATGCATACTCTGTGGTTGCTTAGTCCTTAATAAATATCAATGAATCTTGAAGCTAGCAAATGTCTTCAGAATTTTATGCAAATCCCCATTTTATAGATGAACATTGAGACCCAGAAAATTAAGAAAGTACCCCAGGTACAGGTAGTAAGTGGCAGACTAGATCCCTTTGCTCTGCATTCTAGCCAAATATTTTTCCATTGTGCTAGTAAGAACAAAAGCAAACAAAAAATCAAAAACAAATAAATAAAAAAAAATCCTTTGGTAAATAATTTTGCAAAAAAATGGTATTTTTGTACATGTTCAATTTTAATATATCTCTTATTCTGCTTCTTGACGTTATCTACTGAATTTTAAGTAGAATGCACACACATGTATATACAAGTGTATGCATCTGTTTTTATTTTAGTTTCTACAGTAGTTATTTGCTTGCTTAAAATCATATATCCCCTGTAATACCAGTACTTTGGGAGGCTGAGGTGGGTGGATTACCTGAGGTCAGGAATTCGAGACAAGCCTTACCAATATAGTGAAACTCCATCTCTATTAAAAATACAAAAATTAGCCAGGTGTGGTGGCGGATGCCTGTAGTCCCAGTTACTCGAGAGGCTAAGACAGGAGAATTACTCGAACCTGGGAGGCAGAGGTTGCAGTGAGCCGAGATGGCGCCATTGCACTGCAGCCTGGGTGACAAAAGGGATACATCGTACCAAAAAAAAAAAAAAAAAAAAAAAAACCTAGATCCTCTGCAGCATCGGCTTTTTTTTTTCTTTCTAATCCCCATCAGTCCTCGACACATTTATGATATCGCCATATGCATACTGGTTACTTGATAAATATTTGTGGTTGCTGATGAAATTGCCCCTGCTGATAAAATACTGTTGGAAAAGCCTGAGGTCTATATTAGAGAGAAGCTTTTCTCTTCTAAACTATCGATTGACTCTTGCATGACATTTAATAAAAACTTTCCATTACCAGTTGCATAACAGCAATTAAAACCCTCATCAAATCTATCTTAACTGCTTAGAGTCCTCCACTGGGGAGCATTTTCCTTGGCAAACATCCGCAATAAAAGGCTATTTAATCTTCATAACTGAAACAGTCAGTTATGCTAATTTGTCTCTTTTATTGTCAGTTTACATTGGAGTCACACACAGCTCTGGTCCTTTAGAGAGGTACAGAAATGAGCACAGCTTCTCTAGCAAAAACAGCTAGTAGTGAGGTTCCTGTCACTGGAAGCAGTTATACCTGGCCCAAGTGATTATTTGTCAATAACACCGTAGAAGGGATTTCTCAGTTGGAGTGAGGTTGAACTAAAGAAGACCTGTGATCCTTTCAATTAGAGATTTTCTACATCTGTGTTCTCCCAGCCCAAGAATAGAGGCATTCTATAGTGAAATTCTGGAACCACGTTTTAGGGGTAGGTAAAACCAGCATCCACTTATACTTCATTTTCCTTTTTAAAATACTTTAAACTTTGTTCAACTTCATAATAAGATGAGAAAAATGCTCATTGTAAGCCTAATGTCTATTCATTAATCCATTCATCTACTTATTTATTGAACCCTTATTGCAGTTTAGCACAACATCAGTTCCTGAAGATACAGAAATAAATAAGGCAGAGAAAATCCCTGACCATGTGGAGTTTATAGGCTGGTGGGGAAAACGAACAAAAAATTATTAATTCTTCTTCTTTCTCTCAACTTGTAGGATACTTTCTTCATCTTCGTTGTTGTCAAAGTTTATAATGTTGTGCTTTGATACGAATATATGTTTATGCCATGTCATGGATCCTTAATTGCCAATCTGGAAAATTATTCCGTTTTTAAATTAAATTTTCTTAAATTATTTCTTTATTACCCTTCCTCTTTTTTGTTCTTTCTTCTTATAATTTCTTAGTACAGAAGTTTGATCTAGAGTTTTTCCAATTATCCATCTCTTGTCTTTTAATTCTAGTTAAAATTTAGTTTCTGGGAGAATTTTCTTATTTTAACTTCTAACTTTTCTATTTTAATTTTCATTTATGTATTGTATTTTTAATTTCCAAGAACTTCTTTTCCTATTTTTGGGTGTGATATTTTTATTGCAACTTATTCTTTTTTAGACGCTGGTATTATTTTCTCTTTTTAAGATTATTAGTAATTGTTTGATTCATTTGTTTTGTGTCTTTTCTATGTTTTTTTCTCCCTGCATAGTCCCTGTTTTCATTTTTTTTCTCTTTGTTTGTTTGGCTTCTTCTGTTTACATTAGAAGTTTTCCTAACATTGTCTGGTAACCGTTGGCTGTTGACTCATATTTAAAAGTAGCACATTAAAAAGATTTCTGCATGTAAGAGTCTCACTGACTGTGGTCTTCACTACATGATGATCTGGCTGTGCTGTTTTGTAGGAAGAGAACTTCTAAAGTTTATTATCTAGGTATTTTATTTAGGTCTGTCAGATCTCTCAAACTGATATTTCCAATACATATCCTGGAGAGTCACTAGGAGCCAAGTAAGCAAAATGGCTTCATATTTTAATATATTTCTTAATATCTGTTAAACAAAATCTATATAATCTTCCTGGTTTTAGTATGGCACTCTCATCATCAACTTTGCTGCTGCTTCTTGCCCAAAGATCTTTGTTTCACTATTCTAGGGAATAAAGTTTCTATCTTCTATGTGGATGGGAAGGAAGTTGCCTGATTGTTCAAAACTGGGAAAAGTCCTGAGGAATAATGACTTCTTAAACAGACTTTTAATCTTTTTTGTTGATGCCATATCTGTCTCCCACTTTCACAGCCAATTTGTTGCTTATTTCTTAGCCTTTGGAAATTTCTGTGATATAATAGCTTCTCTGCCTTCCCTGCTGGTGCTTTAGGATTTAATTTTCCTAAAACTAGTAAGTCCGTTATCACTCACACATCATCCTGCTTTATAGCTACAAAAGTGTGTTAACATGTCTTCTTTTCCTTTCTCCTTCTCCTATGGGTTGCTACCCTAAACCTTTTTCAGTACAGGTGTATTTCTAGAGTTTGAGAAGGGAGTAGATCTAAATATCAATTTTAATCTATAATGTTTAATATAAATTCCAGCCAAATTACAGACATAAACTGCCCCAAATTCAAGATATATAAATACAAGTGGTTTAAAGATTTCCAAAATTATGTTTCCCAAATTTGCCAACTGATAAGAATCTTTAGAGATTTTGTTGAAATGCACATTTCCCGGGTTTTACCTCAGATTCACTGAATTGGAATATTCAAGAGAATGACAGGGAATTCAGATTGTTAAAAAGTGCAAAACGTATGGTTATCATCAGCCAATTTGTGAAACACCAATTTGAGGCACGTGACAAGATGAACATTTTCACAAAAAAATTAGCACTGCCCTGATACCAAAAATAAAAAGACATTTGCGCGCGCGCGCACACACACAAACAAGCTATAGGTAACTTAATTAGAAACCGATTCAAAAACTTTAAACATTGGCAAATTAAACGATTCAAATACTTTAAACATTGGCAAATTGAATGTTACATTATAATAAAAGAATAATAAATCATGTCCAAGTCAGAAGTCTTCAAAAACTCGCAGTACAGGGAAACAAGATAGCAGACAAGACACAGCCAGGAGAAAGGCTACTCCTACCAAGAGAGATAAAAATACCAAGTGAACCAATAGACTTTGAACAGATCTTTGGAGAGTAAATACTGAGAGTCAATACAGAGGCAATGCGGACACTGAGGCTGAAAAGAGAGGAAGCTGGGAACCCTGTGCAAGGTTGCCAGCTACAAGGCCTAGTGGCCACCCCTGAATGGCTCCTAGGAGGTGAGTGAAGGGGCAGTGGGGCAGCCCACGTTCACCAAGGAGATTACGATGCCCCCCACCCCACCGCCGCTGCCCCCAAACTTGTAAACTGACAGGGAGATCTGCCCAGAGAGTAGGCGGAGAGAGAACCCAGGCCTGTGCGGAACCCGGAGGTTTCTGCGCACAGGGCAGATACAGCGGGATGCAGCAAAAGGGGTTCAGTCCTCAAGGCTCCCTATATTGCTCTGAGTTGCTCTAACTTCAGTTGACTGCAGGGCCAAGAGATGGCAGGGCCGACTTTTCCAAGGGAATAGGCCGTGTCTGTTCTACAGGCCCTCCTGCCTGACAGCCCCTCCCAAGTCACCTGTTGGATCCTCCTGCAGGAGCCTGTGCATAGCACAGCCTCTGCCGCCCAGCGCTAGTGCTTTACTGGTGGTCTGGGAGCACTTTAGATCCCCCAGAGCAGCCAGTACCAAAGCCCAGGGGCTGGAGGATGGAGTTGCAGTCCAGTCCCAGTGTCCCAGGGCTGAAGTGCACAGCACCAGAGTGTCAAGCTGAGGTGGCCAGTGCTCTAGTTGGGGAAGAGCACCCACTCTCAGAAAACACAGGGATAAGATCACAGGCTCATGGACAGATGCTGCAGCCGGGCATGCCTCCTTCCGCAGGGCCAGTCTGGGAGTGGCCTTTCTGCCAGCTGCAGTGTCTGCCCAAAGGAGCCCCAAGATCTGGAATAGCTAACAAAGAAAATGCTGGCACAGTGCCAGTGATAGGAGGCGGCTCCCTCCAGGCCCAAGAGTGGACCTGCTGAGGGGGTAAAAGATCAAAAACATACCAAGCACACTCTTGGACTACAGTGCAATAAAAATAGAGATTGATACCAACAAGATCATTCAAAATTAATCAAATGTGTGGAAATTAAACAACTTCCTCCTGAACAACTCTCTGCTGAACAATAAAATTAAGGTTGAAATTTAAAAATTATTTGAAATTAATGAATATAGAGACACAGCTCACCACCATCTTTGGGATATAGCTAAAGGAATGCTAAGAGGGAAGTTTATAGTGCTAAATGCCTACCTCAAAAAGTTAGAAAGATACCAAATTAAGAATGTAATATTCTACATGGAGGAATTAGAACATAAAGAATAAAACAATCCCAGAGCTGGCAAAAGAAAAGAAATAATTAAAATCAGAGAAGAACTGAACAAAACTGAGATGCAAATATCCGTACAAAAGATCAATGAATCCCAGATATAAATCTTCAAAAGAATAAACAAGATTGATAGACCATAAGCTAGATTAAACAAGATTAACAAAGGGAAAAAAGAGAAGAACCAAATGACAGAAATAACAAAAATGAAATGACAAAAATGAAACTATAACCAATTCCGCAGAAACACAAAAGATCCTTAGAGACTATTATGAATACCTCTGTGCATACAAATTAGAGTATCTAGAGGAAATGGATAAATTCCTGGAAACATACAACCTCCTAAGATTGAACTAGGAAGAAAATGAAAGCCTGAACTGACCAATATAAAGTTTCAAAATTTAATATAATAAAAAACCTACCAACCAAAAAAATGTCCTGAACCAAATGGATTCACAGCTGAATTCTATCAGACTTACAAAAATGAGATATTACCAACCCTACTGAAACTATTCCAAAAAATTGAGAAGGACAGGCTCCTGTCTCACGCATTCTGTTAAATCAGCATCACCCTGGTACCCAAATCTGGCAAAGACACAATTAAAAATGAAAACTTCTGGCCAATATCCCTGATGAACATAGATGTAAAATCCCAAACAAAATACTAGCAAACCAAATTGAACAGCACATCAAAAACATAATCCACCACAATCAAGTAGGTTTTATTCCTGGGATGCAAGTTTGGTTCAACATATGCAAATGAGTAAATGTGATTCACTTTACACACAATTAAAAATGAAAACCATATGAACATCTTAATAGACGAAGAAAAAGCCTTTGATAAAATCCAACATCACTTCACAATAAAAACCCTCAACAGACTAGGCATCAAAGGAACATATCTCAAAATAATAAGCCATTTATGACAAACCCATAGCCAACATCATACTGAATGGGCCAAAACTGGAAACACTGCCATTGAGAACTATAAAAAGACAAGGATAGCCACTCTCACCACACCTATTCAACATAGTACTGGAATTCAGCCCGAGCAATAGGGCAAGAGAACTAAATAAAAGATACGCATGCAGGAAAAGAAGAAGTCAAACTATCTCTCTTCACTGATAGTAATATCCTATACCTAGAAAACCCAGGACACGGTGACTCACATCTGGAATCCCAACATTTTGGGAGGCTGAGGCAGGAGGGTCACTTGAGCCCAGGAGTTTGAGACCAGCTCGGGCAACATATGGAGGCCCCATCCCTACAAAAAATACAAAAGCTAGGTGGTCATAGCACATGCTTGTAATTCTAGCTACTTAGGAAGCTGAGGTGGGAGGATCGCTTCAATCCAGAGGGTTGAGGCTGCAATGAGTTATTACCATGCCACTGCATTCCAACCTAGGCAACAAAGTGAGACCCTGTCTCAAACAAACAAACAAACAAAAAGCAACAACTATAAAACAAAAAGCCAAAAAACTAATCTTATTGTTCACAGATTTAGAAAAAAATATTTCCTAAGATTTATATGGAATGAAAAAAAAAGCCACATAGTCAAAGCAATCCTAAGCAAATAGAGCAAAGCTGGAGTCATCGCATTACCTGACTTCAAACTATACTGTAAGGTTACAGTAGCCAAAACAGCATGGTATCGATACAAAAACAAACACACAGACCAATGGAACATATTAGAGAACCCAGAAATGATCTTCAACTAAGTTGACAATAACAGGCAATAGGAAAAGAGACTCCTATTCAATAAATGATGCTTGAATAGCTGGCAAACTATACGCAGAAGAATGAAATTGGACTTTGACTTCTTCTATATACAAAAATTAACTCAAGACAGATTAAAGATTTAAATGTAAGACCTCAAACTACAGGAATTCTGGAAGTAAATGTAGGAAACACCATTTTGAACACTGGCCTTGGGAAAGGCTTTATGGCTAAGTCCCCAAAAACAAGTGCAACAAAATAAAAAATCAACCAGTGGGAGCTAATTAAACTAAAGAGCTTCTGTACAGCAAAAGAAACTATCAACAGAGGAAACAGACAACCTAAAGAATGGGAGAAAATATTTGCAAACTATGCATCTGACAAAGGTCTAATGTCCAGCATCTATAAGGAACTTTAAAAAATCAGCAAGCAAATATCATATAGCTCCATTAAAAAATTGGCTAATGACATGGACACTTCTCAAAAGAAGACATACAAGCAGTCAATAGACAGATGAAAGAATGCTTATCCTCACTAATCAACAGAGAAATGCAAATCAAAACCACAAGAAAATATTGTATCACACTGGTCAGAATGTCTTTTATTAAAAAGTAAAAAATCAACAGACGTTGGCAAGGTTGTACCAAAGAGGAAACACTTATACACTGTTGGTGGGAATGTAAATTAGTTAAGCCACTGTGGTGAGCAGTTTAGGATTTTTCAAATAACTTAAAACAGAACTACAATTCAACCCAGCAATCTCATTACTGAGTATATACCCAAAGGAAAATAAATTGTTCTACAAAAAAGACACACGTACTTGTATGTTCATAGCAGCAGTATTCACAATAGCAAAGATGTGGAATCAACCTGGGTACCCATCAATGGTGAATTTGATTTAAAAGTATGATATATATATATATATACCATGGAATAATATGCAGCCATAAAAAAGAATGAAATGATGTCCTTTGCTGCAACATGGATGCAGCTGGAGGCCATTACCTGAGGAAAATTAATGCATAAACATAAAACCAAACACCACATGTTCTCACTTACAAGAGGGAGCTAAACATTCAGTACAAATGGACATAAAGATGGGAACAACAGACACTGGGAATTACTAGCGGGAGGGAGGGAAGGAAGAATGGGCTGAAAAACTACCTATCAGGTATTATGCTCACTACCTGAGTGATGGGATTACCTGTACCCCAAACCTCAGCATCACACAATATACCCATGGAACACACCAGAAGTTTTATCCCCTGAATCTAAAATAAAAGCTGAAATTATTTTTGTAAAGAAGAATTTTTCTTTGAAGAATTGATGTTTGAGATGATATGTATGCTAATTAATCAATGTGATCACTACATTGTATGTATCAAAACATCAATACGGGCCGGGCGCGGTGGCTTGCGCCTGTAATCCCAGCACTTTGGGAGGCTGAGGTGCGTGTATCACAAGGTCAGGAGATCGAGACCATCCTGGCTAACGCAGTGAAACCCTGTCTCTACAAAAATACAAAAAAAAAAAAAAAAAAAAAAAAAAAAAGAATTAGCCGGGCATGGTGGTGGGCACCTGTAGTCCCAGCTACTCAGGAGGCTGAGGCAGGAGAATGGTGTGAACCCGGGAGGCGGAGCTTGCAGTGAGCCGAGATCGCCACTGCACTCCATGCTGAGCGACAGAGCGAGACTCCATCTCAAAAAACAAAAGACAAAAAAAATCAATATGTACCCCATTGAATATGTATGATTATTGTCAATTAAAAAATCTAAAACTAAAAAAGAGAAATATTGCAAGGATAGATCATTGTGCAAAAGTTTTCCTTTTCCATAGAAATCACAACATCAGGCTTTTAAAGAAGAAAATCCATGCAGTTATTTCAACAAAGGCTGAAAATCATCAAAAAATAATCAACATATATTTCAGATAGTAAGCAAATAAACATATTTCTAGGAATAGAAAGAAAGGTCCTTCACCTAAGTAAGTGTTATCTATCCAAAACCAGCAAACTGCCTATGGATAAGCAAATATAGAAACCATGTCTACAGGAGGCAGGAAAAAGGCACAGATGTCAGTATTATTTCTGCTATTGAATATTTTCTTGAAAACTTTCATCAATGCAATCAGAATAAAACAATAGAGGTATAAGTATTGCAAAGAAAGTAGTTTGTGATTTTCTTTTTAGAAAATCCAAGAGAATCCATTGAAAAATAATGAGAATTCATTTAAGTGTCTGGGTACAAAGTTAACATAAAAATTCAATAAAATCTTTAAATACTTACAGTAAATACATAGAAAACAATGAGAATTCAGAACTAGTAAATGTAAAAGTAACATTTCAAATCAGTAAAGAAATGATGGAGTATTTATTAAATTATTTGGTGAATATAGCTTTTTAATTGAGAAAAAAATGCATCCAACAAAATAGAAAATGTGCTAAGTGTATGACCAGAAAATCTTTGGTAAAAGATATATAAGCGTCTAATAAGTATATTTTAAAATCAAATCTCATTATTAATGAGGAAAACGCACATTAAAATAACAATCAGATATTTGTCTATCAGATAAGCAAACATTTTAATAATTAATGCTATTCTGTTTTGGTAAGAATCATGGGAACACCACTCTGATATATTTTCATGGTAGCATAGAGTTTTAAAGTCTATTTAGAGGAATTTGGCACCATTGACCAAAAATTAAAATACATGAAACATTTGCCCAGGTGTTCCACTTCTAATAATCTCTCATATAATAATACTCTTATATAGCATGAAAATCTGTGTTCCAAAATGTTAATTGAATAATTATTTTTAGTGGTAAAAATACCTTGAAAATTGCCAAGACATAAATCAAAAAGGAAACTTGAAATTAATTTTTACATACATGCTATAAATACTATGCAGTGCCTTAGAAGAATGATACATGTACTATCATAGAAAACATCTCCTAGACATTCTAAGTTTTTTAAAAAAGCAAATCACAAGGAAATGTAAAATGTTATAATTTTTGTTAAATTTAAAACAGAACTAAAAGTTTCCTTATGAAAAGTTTAACAAGGGTCACCTCTAATAAGGGATGTTGGAAGGAGATATTCACTCTGCATTCTTTATGATTTATAACAAGATAAATTATCCTTTGTATTACTCGAGGAATTGTTTAATTAGAAAAGTGGTGCTAATTTCATAAATTCGTTAGATGCTGTTATAAGGGTTTTCTCTTAAAAATATTAGTGCTTATAGTGTTTTTCTTTATCTAAATAGGGATGTAGCAACTGGATTCTACCTTACTTTTACTGATTTGACAGAATAAAAGGAAAATATGCTTCTTCCACCTCCTGCCTTCCCGGGTTTACCAACTTGACCCTCTTTTCTGTCTAGTCAGTCCTTATACACATTCTCATATGCTGAGAGATCCCCACCCCAGATTTTTTCTCTTGACCAGAGAAAGCTTTTATCAAGCAGAGATAATTAACTTCTATATTTGTGTGACCTGTCTGCTGTTTCTCTGAGGATTTCCAGATAAGCCATATTAGAGAGGACACTTTCACTTTATAATGGGGTGGAGGGAGGTGGTGGAAGCCTGCGCAGGAGGTCTTCCTTGGTTTTGTTTCTGGGCATCCACTTTGAAGGGCTGAGTCTTTTTTATTCCTTATGACTGACTGATACATTTAGGTTTTAAGTCTATAAGCCTTGCCTTTCCCTTGCCTTTTTCTCCTTTTTTTTTTTTTTAATTCCTTTTTTCATCTTATCACCTTAGTCTTTAAAAGTGAAACCCCAATAACTTTATAGAACAGATTCGGCTTGGGTCAAAACATAAAAAAAAAAAAAGGAGGTGGAGGAAGTCATACAAAAGAGTAAAATTGTGTTACAGATGTTTGGATATAGGACAAAAATAAATCAGATAGGTATTTACACTTTAAGTAATGTGGTGAATGTTTCTCTACTGTAAACCCTTAATTGCAGATCAATACCATTTACACCACTCTTCTCTGCAAGTAGTAAGTGTCTCTCACCTCACCTGTTTCTAACCATTTGACATTATTAAAAAGATGGCTAAAAACATCAATTGAAGTGATTTCTACTAAACTAAAAATGAATCAATTAGTCTTGGTGACATTCATTGTGTGAAAGCAGGACCAAGAGAGGGAGAGGGGGAGAGAAACCCCACACAGCGAGTGTAAATGTGTTAGTTTCCCAAGTTCATGACAGTTAACTTGGAGTCCAGGGTTTAGCAAAACATACTGAAAAAAAAAAATTGTGCTTTTGTACTGTATTGCTAATGTGTTTCATACATATGCAGTAAGTATAGATTGCCTATAAATTGATTATGCTGTAAGTATACCAAGTTGAACAATAACTCTGAACCTCCAGTTCTGGACATTTGTCATGTCAAATCTCCTCAACATCAGTGAAAATTAGTGATCAATGCCATTTAAAAAAGGAACAGATATTCATTATTAATAAACATGGCAGGGCTGAAATGAGGTAATTAAGTAGAAATAAATTAAGTTTTACTTTATTCCAAGGGGAAAACCTGCTAGGATTGATTGCTGAGTTCATTCAATTAATGTTTTAGTGCAATTCAGAAATAGTAGAAAGATCGAGGAGTGGCACATAATATATAAAGTTCCAAAAAAGGAATGGGAATATTTTAAAATTTAAAAAATTGCTTATTTGCCAAGTCTCATATTGCATACATTAATTGCTTAATTCTGGCAATGTGAAATTTACTGGATTTTTTTCTCTGGGGCCCCAAACCTATTTCTGCTATATAACCTGGCTGAAGGAAGAAATTAACATTTTGGCCTGGATCTAGTTGATGCCTCCTTTGGTTTATAAATAGGTTCAGTTTTCCTGAAGCCCAGTAGGAAACGTCTGACTAGTCCCTTGTCAATTTGGTGCCACCACCAGCTCCTTCTAATTCATCACTGCATGGAAGCTACATTTCCCAGAATTTTCTTCCTTCCCTTTATTATTCCAGGTTAAAGTTGGCCAATAGGAGACACGTAAATAAGAGTTGGAAGACATTAGAAAAGGAAGTCAAACATTCCACAGGCGAATGTGTGGGAACACAGCAGATATCTAACAAATCCTTTCAAGTCACCCATTTTACTCATGTAGACAAGCTGGTTAGCTGGTGCAAATTTCCTAGAGATTTCTAAGGTTTGCAGTGGCTTCCAGGTGAGCTATTGAGAATCTTTTGCTTCAAGGTCAAGTATCAGAGGGTACTCTGGTACTCTTTGACCTTAATTCCTCTGTGCTTTCCAATTATTGAAAAGCTTAATTTCCTTTGTCAAACCCGTTCAAACTTGGAATATATAGAGTTGCTTCTATTTTCCTTACCAAACTCCCCTGACATAATATCATTGTTGGAATCATCATTGATTTATCAGAATGGACCTCTTGCCCTTGCAGTTTTGATATATACCTCATCTATGGCTGGGCACTCTCTTGGAGACGAAGCTAGAATTAGAAATACTAGACTCTTTCTAACTCTTTTGCCTTGGTCACTCTGAACATGATATAAAACCTCTTGTTGTGATTAATAATTGCTACATGATACCAATCCACATGAATATATTGCTGAAAATTGAAGTTTCTTCTTTTTGATAGTCAGAGAGAAAGCTGCAAGAAGCAGTGGTAAACTCAGGGGAGAGTGAAGGCAAGGAAATACTAAGAAAGAAGACTGAGGATATGGAAGAAATGTTTACCATGAAAGATTCTGGTGGTGGGGTGGAGGGTTAGGAAAAAGATAAGATAGGAGAGAAAGAGTGAACATGTGGGTCGGAGGCAAAGAGCAGAGCAAAAAGGAAGGGGAGGGAAAGACTTCCAAATGGCTAACTGGAGGCTTTAGGTACTAGTCTCCTCCACAGAGAAGAACCAAAATGGCGAGTAGATAATCAAACTTTGAACAGATCATCTAAGAGAGAGTATTAGAATTCAACAGACAAGTGACAAGAAACACCTAAGGCAAGTAAGGAGGCAGGAGCAAGGCAGCCTGCTTAGTCACGATTTCCTGGGAGCCTGGCAGGCTCTCCAATGTGGGGAAAGGGTAAGTGAAAGACTTCTAGTGGTCCACTTTTCCAACACGAACTCCTGCAATCCTAACTACAAGAAAACCCCTCCACCTTCGCAGGCCCTGAGACTAACACAGGGAGCTGCCTGGGCAATGACATTGCTCCTGAGAGGAAGTTCATGCTGGGTCTCATACCCCACTACCCCCATGAGTCTTAAGCAGCTATAGCACAGCATCATTTTGAGAGTCCAGCCTCCACCAGACTACATCTTGCCCTGGCAGCCAACAGTCCCTGCAATTCCACATCCATGGAACTCGATTTACATCCTCCATCCACAGCCACTGATGCTGCTGGATATGCTACTAAGGCTGAAGCATGAGTCACTGGCAGCAAACATGCCTCCCCAGCACTGGGGCCACCACACATTCCCAAGTACCCCAAGGACAAGCTCGCCCACTTACAGCCTTTGCCACTTCTGGCTGCCAGCACCAGGGTTGATGTGCCAACCACTGGTAGCAACCCTGCTGCCCCCAACATTAGGGCCACCACAAATTTATGAGTGCCCTAAGGACAGATTACCCTGCCTACTGCCACCATCTAGGGCTGAAATGTGCCCTCCCCAGCTGCGTGCTTATAGCTGCTGCCACAAAAAGCAACCATGCCCTGCCTGGAAACAGGGCTATGGTACAACTACTGCTGCCCCAACCCAAGCACTCTATTGAGGGGCTGGGATCACCCTATCCCTGCCCACCACAGTCAGTACCCATACACACCACTGAGTGTCTGAGGACAGGGTCATGTGGCATGAACTAACTACAAGAAAACCTCTCAACCTTCACAGGTCCTAAGACGAACACAGGGAGCTGTCTGGCCAATGATATTGCTTCAGAGAAGAGGCATTGTTAGATGCCCTGCCTCACTCGCTACCATTGGCACCTGAAAACACTCCTCTGGGAGTGTGAGGACACGCAGATCCAACCTGCAGCTGACACCAAAGGTGGCACTCACCCACACATGACATCTGCAGGCCTAGGGACTGTCCTGCAGAGCCTGTTGTAGCCACCATCAACATCAATGTGGAATGCTTGGGAACCAGAAGGTTGTCACACCATTGCTATTGCCATCACCCATACCTTGCATTGCTGCCCAAGGGCCTGAGGATCTGATTATCTGCCTGGCTTACTGCTACCACTACTGGCACCCAAGGAAGTCACTTAGAGGGCCAAGAATGGGCCCACCTGGACCTGCTAACCCTGGTGCCAGTATATGCTGTTCTAGGGAATAAAGGCACACTCAGTTATAAAGGAAACTCCATCAGACAGGCACACTCAGCTATAAAGGAAACTCCAGCAGACTAACAGTGATTTCTCAGCAGAAACTTTATAGAACAGGAGAGAATGAGATGATATATTCAAAGTGCTGGGGGAAAAAAAAAAAAAAAAAAAAAAAACACTACCACCCAAGAATACAATATCCAGCAAAATTATTCTCCATAAATGAAGAAGAAATAAAATCTTTCCAGAAAAGGAAAAGTTGAGGGACTAGTCCTACAAGAAATGCTTAAGGAAGTCCTGCACCTGGAGGCAAAAGAACAATAACTATCATCATGAAAACACATGGAAATATAGAAACCAGTGGTAGAATAAATATACAAACAAGAAAAAGAAAGCTTCAAATATTACCACCGTAGAATACCACTAAACCACAATGATAATGAGAGAGAAAGAAAAAAAAAAAAGGATATACAAAACAACTAGAAATCGATAAATAAAATGATGGAAAAAACCTCTCACATTATCACTAATAAACTTGAAAGCAAATGGATTAAATTGTCCACTTAAGATATATAGACTGGCTGAATGGATTAAGAAACAGGATCCAACTTTATCCTACCTAAAAGAAACTCATCTTACATGTAGTGACACATAGAGCCTGAATAAAGGGATGGAAAAATATACTGCATGTAAACAAAGTAGCTATACTTAGAACAAATAAAACAGACTTAAAGTAACAAACAGTAAAAAAAAAAAAAAAAATGTGGCTATATAATGATAAAGGGATCAATTCAGCAAGAGCAAGAGGATATGACAATTCTAAACATATATGCATCCAACACTGGAGCACCCAGATGAATAAAACAATTATTATTAGATCTAAGGGACTTCATAGACTCCAAAACACTAATAGTTGCAAACTTCAATGTTCCACTCTCAGCATTAGACTGATCATCAAGTCAGAAAATCAATAAGGAAACATAGGATTTAAACTGCACATTAGACCAAATGGACCTAAAAAGACATTTACAGAACATTCATCCAACAGGTGCAGAATACACATTCTTCTAATCAGTACATAAAACATTCTCCAGGATTGACCATATGTTTAACATAAAACAACTCTCAAAAAGTAAAAAAGGAAAAGTCAAAAGCATTTCAAGTTATCTTCTCAGACCACAAAGAAATAAAACTAGAAACAAATACCAAAAGGAATTTTGGAAACTATGCAAATACATGAAATTAAATAACATGCTCTTGAATTAAGTTACTGAAGAAATTAAGATGGAAATCAAAAATACTCTAAAACAAATGTAATGGAAACACAATATACCAAAACCTGTGGGATACAGCAAAAGCAGTGCTAAGAGGGAAGTTCATGCAACAAGTACCTACATCAACAAAACAAACATTTCACATAAATAATCTAATGATGGTTCTCAAGAATCTAGAAAAGAAAGAACAAATCAAGCCACAAATTAGAAACAAACAAACAAACAAATAATAAAGATTAGAGGAGAATTAAACAAAATGAGACTAAAAAAGGATCAACGAAATAATAAATTGGTTATTTGAAAAGATAAACAAAAATGATAAACCACTAACTAACCAAGAAAAAAGAGACAGGACCCAGATAAACAAAATCAGAAATAAAAAAAGTAAACAATATGACTGATACTACAGAAATAGAAAAGATCATCACAGACTATTAGGAGCAACTACATGCCAACAAACTAGAAAACCTAGAGAAAGCGAATAAGTTCCTGCATAAATACAAACTACCAAGATTGAATCAGAAATATATTGAAAACCTGAACAGACGAATAATGAATAGTGAGATTGAATCAGTGCTGAAAAGTCTCCCAACAAAAAAAAGTTTGGGATGATGAAGAATTCTCCCTAACTCATTCTACAAGCTCAGGATTACCCTAATACCATAACCAGTAAAAGATGCAACAAAAAACAAAACTACAGGCCAATATTTTTGATGAACATAGACATAAATATCCTCATCAAAATACTAGCAAACTGAATCCAAAAGCACATTAAAAAGATAACGCATTATAACAAGTGAGATTTATCCTAGGGATAAAAGGATAATTCAACATACACAAATCAATAAACATGATACATCACATCAAGAGAATAAAAGACAAAAATCCACGACAGTGTCAACACATGCAGAAAAGGCATTTGATACAATTTAACATCCCTTCAGGAGAAAAACTTTCCATAAACTAGGCATAGAAGAAAGACATTTAACATAATAAAGGCAGTATATGACAAACCCATAGCTAGCATCATAGTGAATGGGGAAAATGTGAAAGCCTTTCTTCTAGGAACTGGAACAAGATGAAGATGCTCATGTTCAACACTCCTATTCAGCACAGGACTAGAAGTTCTAACCAGAGCAATCAGGCAAGAGAAAGAAATAAAAGTCATCCAAATTGGAAAAGAAGGAGCCACACTGTCACTTTTTACTGAAAAAATGGTCTTACATCTAGAACAACATAGACTCCTCCCCAAACCCCATAGTTTGGATGAATAAATTCAGTAAAGTTGTAAGATACAAATTCCACAATCAACATTAAAAAATCAGTAATGTTTCTATAGACAAATAATGAAATAGCTGAAAAAGAAATCAAGAAGGCAATCTCATTTGCAGTAGCTACAAAAACAAAAACAAAAAAAGAGGAATACATTTAACCATACAGGTTAAAGAGCTCCACAAGGAAAACTAAAAACACTGAAGAAATAAATTGAAGAGCACATATACAAATGGAAAGACATCTCATGCTCATGGATTGGAAGAATTAATATTGTTAAAATGACTATACTACTCAAAGGAATTTATATATTCAATGCAATTCCTACAAAAATACCAATGGCATTTTTTTGCAAAAATAGAAAAAAAAAAAACTCGTAAAGTTTATACCTAATCAAAATAGAACCCAAATAGCCCAAACAATCCCGAGCAAAAAGAATATAGCTGGAGGCATCATACTACCTGACTTCAAAATATATTACAAGCATATAGTAACCAGATCAGTATGGCACTGGTATAAAAACAGACACATGAGACCAATAGAATAGAATAAAGAACCCAGAAATAAATCCGCATCCTTACAGCCCACTGATTTTTCACTAAGGTGCCAAGAATATACATTCTGGAAAGGAACCATTTTCTAAAATGGTGCTGGGAAAGTAAGATATCCATATGCAGAAAAATGAAACTGGACCCCTATCTCTCAATATACAGAAAAATTAATTCAAGATGGAGTTGAACATAAGACCTGAAACTATAAAACAACTAGAAGAAAACAGGGGAAGCACTTCAGGACTATGGTTTAGGCAAAGATTTTATGGCTAAGACATCGAAAACATGGGCAACAAAACCAAATGGGACTATATTCAATGAAAAAGTTCTGTGCAACAAAGGAAACCATTAATACAGTGAAGAGGAAACCTGTTGAATGGCAGAAGATATTTGCAAGCTATTTGTCTATCAAAGGATAGATAAATATCCAGAATACACAAAGGACTCAATCATTTAAACAGTAAAAACAATAAATATTCCCATTAAAAAGACAGCAAAGGACAGGAATAAACATTTTTCAAAAGAAGACATACAAATGGTCAAGTATATAAAAATGCTCAAAATCATTGTCAGGGAAATGCAAATCAAACCCACAATGAGATATCAGCTCACCCCAGTAAAAATGGCTATTATTAAAAAGACAAAAAATAACAGATGCTGGTGAGAATGCAGAGCAAAGAGAACTTTTATATACTGTTAGTAGAAATGTAAATTAATACAGCTACTATGGAAAACAGTATGGAGATTTCTCAAAAAAAGCTAAAAACAGAACAACCATATGATCCAGTAATCCCAATACTGGGTATTTACCTATCGAAAAAAAGATCAGTATATCAAAGGGCTACCTGCACCTTCATGTTTATTACTTAGTCACAATAGCGAAGATACGGGATTAACCTAAAGTGTCCATCAACAGACAAATGGATAAGGAGAACGTGGTCTACATACACAATGCAATACTATTCAACCATGAGAAAGTATGAAATCATGTCATTTGCAGCAACATGGTTGGAAGTGGACGTCATTATGTTACATGAAATACACCAGGTACAAAAAGATAAGTACCAAATGTTCTTACTTGTGTGACAGCCAAAAAGTTGATTTCATGAAGGTAGAGAATAGAATGATAGATATCAGAGGGTGGGATTGTCGTGTGTACAGGGAGAGGGAGGCATGAAGAGAATCTGGTTAATATGTCCAAACGTACAGTTAGATAGAAGGAATAAATTTTAATGTTTGATGGAAGAGTAGGGTGACCACAGTTAACAATGTATTGAATATATCAAAATATTGAAATATACAAAAAAATTGTATAGCTAAAAGAACTTGAAAAATTCTCAACACATAGAAATAATAAATACTCAAGCTTGTTCTGGTAACTGTGCTGGATTATAGGTTTATAAAGATAAACAGAATATACATGATTTTTGAAAGTGTCCTCCAAAGAGTAAAGCATTTTATATATAAGAGCTAATATAATTTCATCTGAATTGGAGTGATTCAAGTAATTCTAAATGTTACCCCCTGTCCTAAGGGAAACATTGAAATACTTTCAACATCCAATCAGGATATTCTCAAAGCTGCTAAACATCCCCTGCTGATCACCTATGCTGCTCACTATGTAAATACTAGAAAGTCTTAATACTCTTGGTTGCAAGTGACAGAACCAACTCAATTTAGATTAAAACTATAAGAGCAAATTATTGGACATATACTGAGTGTTGCAAGTCGGGTTCCCCAGAAGCCAATCGTGAGATGCAATTTGGTGTGTAAAGAAATTTCTTAGAGGTCAATGCCTGTGGAAATAAGAAGGTGGAAGCATTAGAGGAATTTGAATTGTGATACAGATCTGGCAAACTTTTGGTTAAACTCATGAGGAACTGTGGAGTATATAAAGCTTATCTAAATTTTCCTAACTTTTTAAACTCCGGACTATGATCAGAAATGGATATGGGCCATCCTGAAAAGGGCAAGCTTTGAGGTAAGGCAGCCCTGCAGCCCAGGCTAACTCTGGCTGAGCTGAGACCATTCTTGGTAGTTAGGGCAACAGGACTTTTTTGAAGACGGATTGACCTTGGCAACACAGTGAAACCCTATCTCTACAAAAAAATAAAAATAAAAAATTAGCCAGGCACGGTGGCACACGTCTGGAGTCCTAGCTACTCAGAAAGCTGAGGCGGGCTTGATCATTTGAGCCTAGGAGTTTAAGGTTGCAGTGAACTGTGATCTCACCACTGCACTTCAGCCTGGGTGAAACAGCAAGTCCCTGTCTTAAAACAAAGAAAAAGAAAAATTAAAAAAGTGGGATCTAGGTAGCACAGCTTCATGTTCCCCACATTATCTTATGTGGTCCATGAAAAAATAAAATAATCAAGTCTTCCAGAGGTTAGGAACTTGTGCAACTTTAGACTATAGTAGTAGCACTTTGCAGATTTTGTTTCTGTATCTCTTCCTTTAACTTTATTGATCTTTCAATCTCTAATTCTATTGTCTTCCAATTCCAATTCCCCTAAGAAGAACTTGATTGGCTCAGATTTGATCAGGATATCACCCCTAATCCAATCATTTGCAGCCAAGCTCATGTAGTTTCAAAATGGCTTCCAGAGCCCTGTAAGTAAATAAGATGGTGTTGGCAGTGAATTAGCTCTTAGGAAGGAGGAAGAAGCTCATGGGCTGGGAAAGGAAAATAAATGTCAAATAGGAACACAAAGTGTCGCATTCTTTCATTACTGTTTCTGACATTCATCACAGAAATGTAAGATATGAGTACTCCAAAAACAAAGGAAGAGCTATAGAGTTACTCAATTTCTAACATGTTCTACAGACATAAAAGATTATAATTACTACAACACTTCAGCCTGTAATCCC
Source organism: Piliocolobus tephrosceles (assembly GCF_002776525.5). Classification (NCBI taxonomy): domain Eukaryota; kingdom Metazoa; phylum Chordata; class Mammalia; order Primates; family Cercopithecidae; genus Piliocolobus; species Piliocolobus tephrosceles. The sequence goes on from NC_045447.1 coordinate 74,250,040, forward strand.
AGCACTTTGGGAGGCCGAGAGGGGCGGATCACGAGGTCAGGAGATCGAGACCATCCTGGCTAACACGGTGAAACCCCGTCTCTACTAAAAATACAAAAACTAGCTGGGCGAGGTGGCGGGCGCTTATAGTCCCAGCTACTCCGGAGGCTGAGGCAGGAGAATGGCGTAAACCCAGGAGGCGGAGCTTGCAGTGAGCTGAGATCCGGCCACTGCACTCCAGTCCGGGCGACAGAGCGAGACTCCGCCTCAAAAAAAAAAAAAAAAAAAAAAAAAAAAACACTTCATGGCCTACCAGATAAAGGTAAGACTCAGGAGAAATAGAGAATAGCGAAGGTTAATGAATCCTTGAAGTCTGAGTTTGTGTCAGTACAACACGATAAATAGAAATCACTGCCTGTTTTTGTTTTTAACCACAGATACTTCATGTTATAGCCATGCTTCACCAGAAACAGCCAGATGGCAGAGATATACCAATTGTTTCATTCTCAAAAATAATGTCATTTATAGCATGAAAGTATACGTAAGAGGCCCATCAATCAACAGCTGTCACCCCCAGGCAGTAATGTAGATTAAATATTCTGAAGGTCCCTCCATTGTAAACAGCTAGATTTGGGTAAAGTAGAATTTTCAATGAATTGCTAGGACAAAATAAGAACTAAGTGACAAAAAACAGTGAGATGAAAAGGAGCTAGTAGGAACTTTTTCAAGAGCAAGTACAAAAAAGTGACTTCGTCTTAAAAGCAGCTTCAAATATCAGCCTTGCAATGAGACCTGAGTGCAGGACACTGCAGAAAGAAAGCTAAACCTTAGACCAACAAGGGAAAAGAGTTGAGCCACAGATTCCAATTGTAAGCCAGGATACAAAGGGACTAAAGTTGTTTCATAGTCTGAGTAGCTGGGACTGGCAAGGTTACTATCAATATATGTTCTTTAAAGGAACCTCAAAAGTATGCACTTCAGGAATCAGAGAGATAATTTCAGTAAGAAAGTCTGCAATAAAAGAAGGAATAATGAGCAAAGAGATCAGATAATACGCAGGTGAACGTAGACTAGTACTGTTTATATAATAATAATAATATGTCATTATGGGGATTAAAAAAACATAAAATGTTGAAAAATACTGGCATGTGAGTTGGAAGAGAACTGCATTTTTCACAATGAAGATAAAGAATTTAACTTCAAGACTTTATGCATTGTACAATTTAAATAATAACTGACTGAAAAATTAGAAATGGAATGCAGAACTTTTAGTTTAGCAAAATAAAACAAATGGAATCAAACAAAACGAGAAATGTAATTCAAAATGCAAGAAGAAAAAGAAAGTTAAAAAACTGGAACAAATAGAAAACACCAAATAAAAAGGTGGAAAGAAACTCAAGTTAACCAAAATTCACAAATTTAGACTAAAAACATACAGTTAAAAGAAACTATACATTTTAATAAAATGACAGTTAAGCTACAAGTTATTTTTGAGAGATATCCATAAAACATAAGTACACGAAAAGACTGAAAGTAAAAGGAAGAGAAAAATCTGCCAACAGAATAGTAGAGAAGCTGAATATCATATACATTTAAGATTTATTATATAATGATATAACGATAAAAGTTTCAATAATCAAGAAGCCTAAAACAATTCTATGCTTATATGTGCTCAATAAAAGAATTTTAAAATGTAGTATTTTCATAAGATTTTAGGGACCTTAACGTAAAAATGACAATTCTTCATCTAATTCTCAATTACTAGCAAGTAAATAAAAAAAGATTATGGAAAATCCAAGAAATATAAGCAAAATAAGTTTGATTTTTTTTCTCTACATATAGAAGCATGCATCTAACAATTGAAAACATTGAAACATTTAGAAAAATAAATCATAAAAAATAATTTTCAAAAAAATTCCAGGAAAATGTAATCAGATCACATTTTCTGAATAAAATACATTGAAACTAAAACTTAATTACAAAAATATAAATAAATAAATAAATAACCATATAGAGAGAATTTTAAAACTCACTGCTAAATAATTCATGGGTCAAAGAAAAAATTATAATAAAAATAGATACATATGTCTGAATGAAAGCCTTATAAAATTTATGGGATGCAGTAAGCAGAGAAAAACTGATAACCTCAAATAAAAGGTTGTTAGTTTTTATTACATATATTTTATAATATAAAAAAGTAAGCCTGAAAAAAATTAGCTAAAACTAAAAATTTTAAGCCACATAAAATATATAAATAAACCCAAAGCATGCATAGAAGTATAATAAAGGTAAAGCAAAAATGAAAGAAAGAGAAATAAACATAAAAGTGATAGAACGTTAAAGCCAAATACTGTTTTTTTGGTAAAGACTACTAAGTAGACCTCTATTGAGATCTCTCATGTATAAATAAGAGAGCATACATACAAATAAGAACAAAAAAAGGTCACAATAAGGGACACAGTAGAGTAAAATAATACTATAAATGATTTTGAATGATTAGATTTAAAAACATAGACAAAAATGGAAAGCCTAGGAACAGTAATCTATAAAAAATGATTAAGAAAACCTGAATAGTCCTCTTATCAATATATAAATTGAACTGGTAGTTAAAAGTCTTCCTAAGAAAAAGTTATAAACCCAGATGATTTTATAGGCAAGTTTTAACAAACTCAAACATATTTATAATTTTATACAAATTGAAAAAGAACAGCAGAAAGATAATGTTCTAAACTCATTTTTTAAACATATAAATGTATGATTTGCCTGGGTTGTGACAAGAAATTGAAACAGTATTTTTTACTGTATATTGTGTATTGTGTTTAGACAGGAAAAAAGCCACTGAACCAGAGGGGCCTTCCTTCCTTTCTAGGGCCATCTCCTCCAACTGTGCTTTGGCTTTTATCCCTTCTACCTGCTTAGGAATCTATGCAGTCATCTTTGACTTTAATATAATTATGATTGAGATATTCAGAGAATTAAGTGACAAGGTGGAGAATTTCAGAATAAAACTGCAAACTAAAAAAAATTATTGAAAAGACAAAAAGACACAAATTCTGTAAAACAAATAGAAAATAAGTAATACAATAAAGATTGTATGTCAAAATTTAAAAAAAATAATTAAAATACACATAGATTAATAGCTATGCCAATTAAAAACAATAACTGCCAGACTTAATTTAAAAATTAAAAGCTATAGCTTTTTACAATACAAGTCAAAGGATGAAAATATATGTTAATCCTAAAACGAAGAAAGTTGATAATGCAATATTAATATATTAAAATCAAAGTAGTTGTTTAAGAAATAACATATTATTAGAGATAATGAAGGAAATTTTACAATGACAAAAGTATAATAAAGAAAACACAAACATTTTAAATTTGCATGTGGTTAATAAAAGCTTTAAAATACAAGCAACAAAATGGACAGAAATAAAAAGGAGAAATCGAAAAATCCACATAGTATCAAGGTTTAATATATCTAAGAATAAATAGCAAAATATCCATAAGAATATAAAAGATTTGAAAAACAATATTAACCAATTGGAGCTAATTGACATACACTGAATGCTTCACACAATATCTGCAAAATACACATGTAGTATTTTGCATTTTGCTTTTCTAGAGCAAAAATAACTTTTATAAAAATTCTTTATTTTTACATCATGAAACAATTCTCAACACATTTCAAATGATGAAAATAGTACAAAATATATTCTCTGACTAGAGTAATTAACCTCCGAATCAATAACAAAAGGTAAGAATATGACCATAGAGCTGAAAATTATGCAATACATTTTAAATTAATCCGTGGGTCACAGAAGAAAAACAAAGGAAATAAAAAAATCTATTTTAATTTAATGGTAATTAAAATATGACATATTAAATCAAATGTACAAGTTAGCAAAAGTCATGTTTAAAATGAAAGTTACACCGTTAATTTAGTATATTAGAAAATAAGAAAAGCTAAAAATCAATGATGTAAGTACCTCCTGCAAAAAGTTAGAAAAAGAGCAACAAAGTGAATAGAAATTAACAGAAGGAAGGCAATAACAAATGTAAGAGCAGAAATTAATAAAATAGAAAACAAACTACAGAAAGACTTTAAAATGCCAAAACTGTTCCTTTGTAAAGACAAATGAAATGGAAAAACTTCTGGCTAGACTAATGAAGGGAAAAGAGATATTCACATCATTAATATTAAGAATGAAATAGGCAACATCACTACAGACTCCACAAGCATTAAAGACATATTATGTAGTATTTTTACCAATGCATATGAAAATATAGATGAAATGTATAAATTCAGATAAAAACACAGCACACTAAATCAGCACAAGAGTGAAAAGAATATATGAATAACCCTCTACATATTAAAGAAAACCTTCCCACAAGTAAAACAACTTCCAGATGGCTTTCCCAATGAATTATATGAAACAGTTGAGGAGAAAATAACATCTACTCTACGTGAATTCTTCAGGAAAACACGAAAAAAAAAAAAAAAAAAAAAAGAAAAAAAGAAACATTTTCCAACAAATTCTATGACACCAGTATAACCTTGATATAAAAACCTGGAAGACACAGATGCTGGGCCGAAGCGGGAGGAAGCTGGGAACCTGCATGGGGCTACCATGCACCGGGACTCAATCCTGGCCCCCAGTGACTCTTGTGAAAGGGATGAGTTGAACAAGCAAAGAGCAACCCACTCTTGCCATGGGCCTCTGGAATGCTGGCAGGAGGAGACCCCTTGACCATCACACAAACTTCAGTTGGCCAGGAGAGTTACTTAGCGAAGTGATAGGAGCAGAACTCCAGCTGGTGGGGAGCCCAGAGCACTTGTTGTGAGAGCATCTATAATGGAGCATGACCATGGAGCCCCATCCCCCTAGGCTTGACTTGTTCCCATAGGATACTTTAGCCCTAGGAGAACTATTGGACCTGAGCTATGCAGAGTGGTCTTGTGCAAGAAGCAAGGCTGATCTGACCTGAGCACCCCTTTATCAGCTGGCCTCTCCTGAGGCCCCAACCTGGCCTGCCCAGTATATCATAGCTTCTGCCCTGGACTGCCCCTGACTGGCAGAATGCTCCAGCAAAGCAGCCCCCATGGACAAGCAACAGCCTGCTCGTGCCCTCCCCTGATGGCAGCCTCCTCTGTGCTGCTTTGCCTGCATGCTCACCCATGCTCACCACCTACATGACTTTGCTGGCATGTGTGTATGCGGACAGACTTTGCCTTCCCTTATCCATCAGCATATGTGTGCAAGTGCATCCTGCCATGCCACTGCTGCCAGTATGAGTGCACTCCAGTAGTTGTCTTCTGGCCACACCACTACTGTCATTGGAGTATTGGTGAGCATGGAGCTGGCAGCCTTGCCCCTTCAAGCACCATGCCCCTGCACTAACACTGTCACCTGCACAAAGCTAGGCATGGAGAACAGTGGACTTGTACCAGCCCTGAGCAGCCACAGCTGCCCATGTAAACATGCACAGAGGGTGTGCTCTGTCCTGCATCCACCAGCGTCCTGCCCCCATGCTAATACCACTACCAATATGAACACATACAGTTGCCACTCCTACCCAAGCTATGCTGTCACTGCCACTGTTGTGAACACTCATACCCCACTTGACAAGCATGCACCCCACTGCTGCTGGCACATATGAATAAGGATGAATTATACCGCCACTACCCTGTGAAGTGCTTTGGCTGGCACCACTCATTGGAATGTGACCAGTGGTCCATGAGGGCCTCAGCTCCTCCAGCACAGCTAGTTTCTAACTACTTGGAGCCAGAGAACAAAGCTGGGGCTTGGTACCAGTTCTCCAGAGTTAAAGCACACAGTCCAGGAATCCTGAGCTGAGCCTTAGGCCCCTGTAGTCTCCTAGAAACAAAACCAATCAGCCTAACCCACTTGTACCGAGTCAAACCCACAAGGTCATCAAAGAGGATAAAAGGAAAAAAATATTCATCTAAAGGACAGCAACTTCAATGATTAAAGGAATATCAACCCACAAAGATGAGAAAGAACCAGAGCAGTAACTCTGACAATTCAAAAAGTCATAGTATCTTTTTCCCTCCAAAAGACCAAACAAGTTCTCCAGCAAGGGTTCTTAATTGAGCTGAGATGTCTGAAATGACAGAAATAGAATTCAGAATATGGATAGGAAGGAAGATCATCGAGATTCAAGAGAATGGCAAAACCCAATCTAAGGAAATTAAGAATCATGACAAAATAATACAGAATCTGACAAACAAAATACCAAAATATCCAGAATGGAAAATAATGTAACTGACCTGATAGAGATGAAAAACACACTGCTAGAATTTCATAATTCAATCACAGGTATTAACAGTACAATAACCCAAGCTGAGGAAATAATCTCAGAGCTTGAAGACTGGCTTTCTCAAATAAAACAGTCAGACAACAATAACAACAACAAAAGCATGAAAAGGAAAGAACAAAATGTTCAAGAAATATGGAATTATGTAAAGAGACTGAATCTATGTCTCACTGGCATCCCCGAAAGAGATGGAGATAATGAGAGCAACTTGGAAAACATTTTTCATGATATCATCTATGAGAATTTCTCCAACCTAGCTAGAGACACCAACATTTAAAATCAGGGAGCAGGACAACATTCAAATTCAGGAAATGCAGAGAACCCTCACAAGCACATTACAAGAATTTTATCAGCAAAAAATATAATCATCAGATTCTTCAAAGTCAAAATGAAAGAAAAAATGTTAAAGACAGTAGAGGGAAAGGACAGGCCACCTACAAAGAGAAGCCCAACAGACTAACAGCAAACTTTTCAACAGAAAATGTACAAGCCAGAAGAGATTAGGTGCCCAATCTCTCCCTTCCTTTCCCTTCCCCTCCCCTCCCCTCCCCTCCCCTCTCCTCCCCTCCCCTCCCTTCCCTCTCCTCCTCTTCCCCCCTCCCCCCTCCCCTCCCCTCCCTCTTCCTTCTTTCTTTCTTTCTTTCTTTCTTTCTTTCTTTCTTTCTTTCTTTCTTTCTTTCTTTCTTTCTTTCTTTCTTTCTTTCTTTCCTTTCTTTCTTTCTTTTTCTTTCTTCCTTCCTTCCTTCCTTCCTTCCTTCCTTCCTTCCTTTCCTTCCTTCCTTCTTTCCTTCCTTCTTTCCTTCCTTCCTTCCTTTTCAAAACTCTTTTAAAAAAAGAAAATCCAATCAAGAATTTTATATCCAGTCAAACTAAGCTTCATATACCAATAAGAAATAAGATCTTCTTCAGACAAGCAAATATGGAAGGAATTTGTTTCCACTAGGCCTGCTTTATAAGAGCTCCTGAAAGAAGCACTATATATGGAAAGGAAAGCCTTTACAAAACACACTTAAATTCACGGGCCAGTGACACTATAAGGCAGTCATGCAAACTAGTTGGCATAATAAACAGTTAACCACATGATGACAAGACCAAATCAATACATATCAATACTAACCTTGAATGTAAATGAGAAAATGCCCCAATTAAAAGGCACAGAATGGCAAGCTGGTTAAAGAAGCAAGAGTCAATGATATGCTGTCTCTAAGAGACCCATCTCACATGCAATGACACCCATAGGTTCAAATGAAAGGGATGAAAAAAAGTCTACAGGGCAAATAGGAAAAAAAATCTACAAGGCAAACAGAAAACAAAACATACACTAGCCAGAGTTGCTGTTATAATTTCAGATAAAACAGACTATCAGATAAAACAGACTAAACCAACAAAGATCAAAAAAGACAAAGAAGGCCATTACATAATGGTGAAGAGCTTAATTCAACAAAAGGACCAAACTATCCTAAATTTATATTCACTCAACACAGGAGTACTCAGATTCATAAAGCAAGTTTTTAAAGATCTTCAATGAGACTTAGACTCCTATGCAATAATAGTGGCAGATTTCAACACCACACTGACAGTATTAGACAGATTGTCAAGGCAAAAATTAACAAAGATAATCAGGATCTGAACTCAACACTGGACCAAATGGACCTAACAGCCATCTACAGAACTGCCCAACTAAAAATATCAGAGTATACATTATTTTTATTGCCACATGCCACAGACTCTAAAATCGACCACATAATCCGACATAAACCCTTCCTCAGCAAATGCAAAAGAACCAAAATTATACCAACCATTCTCTCAGACCACAGTATGATAAAAATAAAACTCAAGGCTAAGAAAATTGCTCGAAACCATACAAATACATGGAAATTATACAACATGCTCCTAAATGATTTGGAAATAAATAATGACATTTAGGCAGAAATGAAGAAGTTCTTTGAAACTAATGAGAACAAAGATATAACATACCAGAATCTCTGTTAAACAGTAAGGTAATGTTAAGAGGAAAATTTACAGCACTGAACACCACATCAAAAAGTTAGAAATACTTCAAATTAACAACCTAACATTACAACTAAAAGAACTAGAGACACAAGAGAAAACCCCAAAGCTAGCAGAAAACATTAAGAGAAATAAGAGCTGATCTGAAGGATATTGAGACACAAAAAAACATTCTAAAGATCAATGAATCCAGGCACTGTTTTTTTAAAAAAATTAATAAGATAGACCACTAGCTAGACTAATAAAGCAGAAAAGAGAGACAATTCAAATAAACACAATTAGAGACAACAAGGGGATATTACCACTGACCCCACAGAAATACAGATAACATCAGAAAGTACTATGAACACCTCTATGCACACAAACTAGAAAATCCAGAAGAAATGGATAAACTCCTGGGCACAAACACTCTCCCAAGACTGAACCAGGAAGAAATTATTTTCCTGAACAGACCAATAATGAGTTCCAAAATTAAATCAGTAATAAATAGCCTACCAACCAAAAAAAGCCCAGGAACAGATGGATTCACACCCAAATTCTACCAGATGTACAAAGAAGAACTGGCATCATTCCTACTGAAATTATTTGAAAAAATTGAGGAGGAGGAATTCCTCTCTAACTCATTCTATGAGGCCAGCATCATCATGATACCAAAACCTGATTTGGGAGGCCGAGACGGGCGGATCACGAGGTCAGGAGATCGAGACCATCCTGGCTAACATGGTGAAACCCCGTCTCTACTAAAAAATACAAAAATCTAGCCGGGCGAGGTGGCGGGCGCCTGTAGTCCCAGCTACTCGGGAGGCTGAGGCAGGAGAATGGTGTAAACCCGGGAGGCGGAGCTTGCAGTGAGCTGAGATCCGGCCACTGCACTCCAGCCCGCGCGACAGAGCGAGACTCCGTCTCAAAAAAAAAAAAAAAAAAAA